>NC_084612.1:53526262-53739882 GCF_033978795.1 Nerophis ophidion | reverse complement strand
ATTGTTTGAATGTCCAGGATGAGTGGAATATGTTGAAGGTGATACAGTTCGAATAGGTTGAACAATGTGGAAATGGTGGAAGTTTGAAAAATGGCCAATTCATTTTGAATGGGAACAATGTTCTGGAAAACCTGTAATTCTGGAAAATCTGGGAATTTGGGGAATCTATCAAGGGAAAGCCCATGATTGGAATGGTTTGAATCGGACGAAAACAGTGGAAGGTAGATTGCACCAAAATCTGGAGAACAAGAAAAAGAAGAAGTTGAATAAAAAATAGATTCATTTTGTTGTAGAAAACCATATTATTGTGTGAATGCTTTGGAGAAATTAATGTTGATGTGCGGCCCGGTAGCAAATGCGTCACGGACCGTTACCGGTCTTCATGTCCGGAGGTTGGGGACCACTGTCTTAGTGGATAAATATTGAAATTTTGATCTACTAAATCTGAAGTCTGCCTTCAAATATCCAACAGTGTTTGAAGTCAGACTCTTCTGATGGCAATGCGTCAAAGAAAAGGAAAGTAAAATTAGACATCTTAAAGGGGAACATTATCACCAGACCTATGTAAGCGTCAACCTTGATGTTGCAGAAAAAACAAAACATGTTTTTTAAACCGACTTGCGAACTCTAAAAGGGTGAATTTGGCGATTTAAAAACCTTTCAATTGATAGCCTGTCAAGCGATGACCTTTCACCCGTGACGTCACAACATGAAGCAATCCGCCATTTTCTTAATCTTATTACACGCACCAAGTCAAATCAGCTCAGTTTTTTTTCCCGATATCCACACAAGAATGTGTGGATATCCTGCAACACTCAAAGTGCACTTTATCGTTGGAAATGCAGATGCATTTCCAACGATAAAGTCAACAAAATCTGCAATATTGGAAAATAGACGACCACTGAATCTGCTCGAGTGCGAGCTATTCAGGGACAACGGCAGTCTCTTCCCGCAGACGAGCGACGTAAACCCCCTGGATATGATTTATGCCACTTCTTTTTCTGTCTCATTGTCCACCAAACTTATAAGGTTGTGCATGAATGCACAAAGGTGAGTTTTGTTGATGTTATTGACTTATGTGGCGTGTGCTAATCAGACATATTTGGTCACGGCATGACTGCAAGCTAATCGATGCTAACATGCTATTTAGGCTAGCTTTATGTACATATTGCATCATTATGCCTCATTTGTAGCTATATTTGCATCCTGCCTTTCCCTCCACCCACATTTAATGCCAAACAAACACATACCAATCGTTGGTTAGAAGCGATCGCCAAATTTGTCCTCGCTTCCTCCCGTGCTGCTGTCTGTCCTGATATGGCTCAATAGCTTCAGTTTCTTCTTCAATTTCGTTTTGGCTACCTGCCTCCATACTCCAACCATCCGTTTCAATACATGCGTAATCTGTTGAATCGCTTACGGCGCTGAAATCCGAGTCTGAATCCGAGCTAATATTGCTATACCTTTCTGTGCAATTCCGCCATGTTTGTTTCCGTGTGATCACGCTGTGACGTCACAGGATAATGGACGGGTGGATATAACGACGTTTAAAATCAGGCACTTTGAAGCCGTTTTTCGAGATATTGCATGATGGGTAAAATTTTGCGAAAAACTTCGAAAAATAAAATAAGCCACTGGGAACTGATTTTTATTGGTTTTAACCCTTCAGAAATTGTGATAATGTTCCCCTTTAAAATGCTCTGAAAAGAAGCAATGCCAGCCAATATCAATATTAGATCGGAACATTGCTAATATTAATGGTCATAATAGTAATTTATGCTGATTTCTCAGCATTGAGTCTTGTATTTTCGCTGTTTCGTGCACAGGCGGCCAACTGAATCCATCCTTAGAACACATTGTTCAGCCCAGTACTCATGGGAGTATGTAAATTGTCCCTAGCAGCACAGTGTTCTAAATTTCTTTGGCACTGAAACTGCATTGGAGTTTGTCCGGTTGCTTTTGGAATCCTTTCTAAATGGTTCCTAAAGCTTCAATTACTGTTGGCATGACTCAATATTTTGTGTCCGACATGCACTTGGCTTTTATGTCAAGATCTTTGTACTTTATTATCAGTTATTTACACAGAAATATCTTGTTAATACCTTAATAGTTTCCAAACGGTGTCTGTAACACGGCAGTAAAACAGCTGATCAAACAAAACAGAAGTCATTGTCGTGGACCCACTGGCTGCGCAAGCTAGCCTTCCAATCAGCAAAACAGACGCCGTAACACCACTGTGACGTTTTAGTGAATTTACTGAGGAATTTGTTTAACTGAAATAATACAAAAATAAGGCCACCTGCTCAGTGGTAGGTCGTGAGTTCAAACCCCGGCCGAGTCATACCAAAGACTATAAAAATGGGAGCCATTACCTCCCTGCTTGGCACTCAGCCTCAAGGGTTGGAATTGGTGGTTAAATCACCAAAAATTAGTCCCGGGTGCGGCCACCGCTGCTGCCCGCTGCTCCCCTCACCTCCCAGGGGTGAAAAAGAGGGATGGCTTGAACTGCAGAGGACAGATTTAATTTCACCTAGTAGACAATCATTGGTACTTTAACTTTTAACTTGATAATGCCATTGTAAGTTAATAAAACTAACACAGACACTCGTAAAGGTGTTAGCATGTTAACTAATGCTAACAATGCTAGCTTCATTACATTGCAATAGCACGTGCAAATATGTATGCAAACAATTTTACAGACATCACACCTGGGACTGTTTAGTGAGTATGGACTGTTTTAGTTACATTGTGAAACTTGAATGAAGAATGCTTTCGAGCAGAAACGCTGTCGACGGTTCTACTTTCGGTTCAAGACAAAACAGGAAGTACATTTTCAACTCACAGCACCTGCAGTGAGCAAACTCGTTCAAAAGATGACGCCATTGCACAAATGGTAACACACCATTTCAGTTCTTTGCATGGGTTTAATGCCAAATATTAAACACAAGACATAATGCCACTTGGGTGGGGTGAGGGGGTGGGGAATCCACAAATTAGCCGCACTGTTTTATAGGGAGGAGGGTTCAAAGTGTAGGAAAAAAGTAGCGTTTTATAGTCCTGAATTTACGGTATATACTCACTTGTTTTCAGATACCCTCGGGGGTAGCAGTTTGCAACTAGAGACAATATGACTGATGGTCTCCTCTGCTTCCACACACACACACACCCACACACACACAAACACACACCCACACACACACACACACACACACACACACACACACACACACACACACACACACACACACACACACACACACAGACAGCATGTGCTGCTGACCTACATCCTGTCACATTCTTCTTGTGGCAGCGAGTGTTTAGCGCTTGTTGTTGTACATATTGTAGGTACTGCAAAGTACCTTTCTGCTTTGAATGCATGAGTGATTGTGTGTTTAATGTTTGTGTAATGGAGGCCAGCCAGTGTGACTAAGCCATATGTCCCGCTGGCAAACCCCACTCACTTGGAATCCCTGAGAGCTGGTACTGGACACTGAATTGACAACTCTGGCTTTTAGTTTGGAGCTAACATGCTCATTTCTCTTGCCGAAGAACCTAGGCATGAGTCCCGCAAGGACTGAACCCGTGGTGCCGTGACCCGGATGATAGTGAGGTTTTAGGGATGAGTTTAATGGAGGCCAGCCAGTGTGGCTGGGCCATGTGTACGTTGGTATGTCTCACTCCTTGGAGGATCCAGGCAGACTAGAGGCAGGGACTGAACGCAGCGGATTACACTTGGCGACATTGTTGTATTCTTCTCGCTATGATACTGGTCTTCAACATCAGCCTGGTTTTTGCAGGACCTCTGTTTCATATTTTGGCGCTTTGTACCTGTTTCTGATCTTTGATCTGCTCAAGCCGCCCATCAGCCTGCTCCAGCCAACCACAAAGCTCTGCTATTGATTTAGTGCAGTGGTTCTTAACCCGGGATCGATCGAACCCTAGGGGTTCGGTGAGTTGGCCTCAGTTCGGTCAAGGTCAAGACCCACCCGACTTATTGTGTAAATAACAACTTCTCCTATCGGCGTATGAAGGATACGGCAACAACAGAAGTCACACTGATTTGCAGGTGTGTAATTTGTTTTGAGTTCATGCACTGTGTTGGTTCTGTTCTTTGAACAAGGTGATGTTCATGCACGCTTCATTTTGTGCACCAATAAAAAAACACATAACTTTGTCTTGAATTTGAACAATTTTATTTTTCACTAATGAAGGGTTCGGTAACTGCGCATATCCACCAACAAGGTTAAGAACTACTGCTTTGGTGGAAATCAACATCAAAATGCGTTCTTGGGTATAGATGACCAGCCGTTTCCTAGTCCTGTAGCCCAGTGGTTCTCAAATGGGGGTACGTGTACCCCTGGGGGTACTTAAGGGTATCCCAAGGGGTACGTGACATTTTTTTTTTAATATTCTAAAAATAGCAACAATTCAAAAATCCTTTATTAATGTATTTATTGAATAATACTTTGACAAAATATAAATGTAAGTTCATAAACTGTGAACAGAAATGCAACAATGCAGTATTCAGTGTTGACAGCCAGATTTTTGTGGACATGTTCCATAAATATTGATGTTAAAGATTTCTTTTTTTGTGAAGACATTTTTAGAATTAAGTTCATGAATCCAGATGGATCTCTATTACAATCCCCAAAGAGGGCACTTTAAATTGATGATTACTTCTATGTGTAGAAATCTTTATTTATAAATGAACCACTTGTTTATTTTTCCACAAGTTTTTAGTTATTTTTATATCTTTTTTTCCAAATAGTTCAAGAAAGACCACAACAAATGAGCAATATTTTGCACTGTTATAAAATTTAATAAATCAGAAACTGATGACATAGTGCTGTATTTTACTTCTTCATCCCTTTTTTTCAACCAAAAATGCTCTGATTAGGGGGTACTTGAATTAAAAAAAATTTCACAGGGGGTACATCACTGAAAAAAGGTTGAGAACCACTGTTGTAGCCCATACACTTGATATCCTGCTTGGTCTTTAGGAGTATACCAAAGCCTTAGGCAACAACTGGCCCTGGTAAGCTGTTCATCATCACAATCTTGTTCTCAGAGTTCAGCTTTAATTTGAGAACTGTTTTGATACGACGGTAATATTTCTTCCAGGTTTTGGCTTGCATGGACTTGTGCTTGAATAAATCACTGTCATCTACAAGCAGGTAACTGTACATACTTCCAGCATGGTTCAGGCTTTTGATGGTTTCTTTGTGGCTGAAAGTGGCATCAGTGCCTCGGCCTATGTCTATACTAAGCTGAATAACCCCTTAAATTAATAATGATTTAGTCTAAGCCCCGTTTCAGCCACGCTAAACTAGCGTTTAAAGTCCCCCTCCTCGGACAAATTATTACATGGGTAAGTGCACCATGTATTTCTTGAATCTCCAGCTCTTAGCTTTGTATGGACTGAAAGATCCTTTAAAAACTGAATTCGGAGAGGAAGTGACACCAGAAAGACTGTGCCCCACACAGGAAGTGACGCCAGAAAGAACGTGCCACAGCCAGCTTCATAATAAAGCGGTTTTGTAACTCAGAGATAATCACTGGAAATATGGAGGCGAGTCATCCAGACATGCCCATGTTTCTCCTTCTTCTACATGTACAGACACTTGTGGAAATCATACATGAATACCTCAAGAGAAAGCCATTGCAGCTATTTGGGATACAACACTTTTCAGTCGGCAAGATAACTTTCCAATGTCAAGGCCAGCTGTGATTCAACTTAGCGAAAAACTTTGTCCATTTGTTGAAGGAGAGTAAACAAGAATGCGGGCTACCGTGGATGTGATAAAAAAGGTAGCGTGTGCATTATATTACCTGGTCGTCAATCCAATCAATCCAATCCACTTTATTTATATAGCACATTAAAACAACAATAATGTTTCCATAGTGCTGCACAGCCATGTCAAAAACAATATTAAAAACAATATTATACTCCACCAATGACTGAATAAAAACAAAAAATAAATAAATATAAAACCAATATAAAAACAATATAAAAACAAATAAAGTTAAAAACAATTTTAAAGGGTAAAAGCAATTAAAACAGTAAAATAGAAATCAGAATGTATAATAAAAACACAGAGGACCATACAACTCACGTAGTGTTAAAAGCCAAAGAATAAAAGTGGGTCTTAAGACGAGACTTAAAACATTCCACAGTGGAAGCAGTTTGAACATGGAGAGGCAGAGTGTTCCATAGCTTAGGGCCGACCACAGAGAATGCCCTGTCTCTCCTGGTCATAAGTCTGGTCTTGGGCATCCAGATCTGGAACTGGCTCTCGGTCCTCAGAGCGCGCGCAGGAGTGTACATTTGAATGAAGTCTGAGATATACTGAGGTGCCAGTCCATGTAAAGATTTAAAAACAAACAGCAATGTTTTAAAATAAATTCGAAAATGAACAGGGAGCCAGTGCAAACTCTGAAGAATTGGGGTTAAAAGTCCCTGTTAAAAGTCGTGCTGCCGCGTTCTGGACTAACTGCAACCGGAAGAGAGCTTTTCGGCTAATGCCAGCATAAAGTGCATTGCAGTAGTCCAGGCTACTTGAAATAAAAGCATGCACAACTTGTTCAAAAAGGTTAAAAGATAAAAACGGTTTTACCTTTACTAAAAGACGAAGATAATAAAAACACGATTTTAAAACGCTATTGACTTGTTTGTCAAGTTTAAAATCGCTGTCTATAGTGACGCCAAGGGAAGACTATCGACAGAAAACAGCGAATGCTTTTGGACTGGCAAAGCAGACTGTATCAGTTATTGTCCGCCATGTTTCCTGAAGGAACTCTCCTGAAGGAATCAATAAAGTACTATCTATCTATGTACGTCACGGACTCAACGTCTAGGTCCAGTGTATATAAAGTCACGAAAAAAGGAATTGACAATGAAAGTGAAGGCAAAAGAGTGAGGAGTGTCCGGACCAGATATCTAGATCCCTAATTTGATTCTTGTCGAATGTTCTTTGTCACATTGTGTACTTTTGTGTCCAATAAAGATGTGATTAATGTATGATGTCTCAGGTGTGATTGACTACAATAAGGCCCCACAGCACACAGGATTCCAGTTCATTGAAATACCACAACACGGGATATTGTTCAGATAAGTTTCAGTTAAGAAATTGCACACAAAACAAAACACTGGAGGTGACTATGACGTGCACATTTTCCGCGCATGCGTATTAGGTCGCGTTGAGCCGGCTGACAGAGGGGGGAGGGTCTTAAATGACCCTTGTGTGTGTGTGGACAAGGATAAGGTTAGGTGGGATTTACCCTGGATAACCTTAGTTTAGTGTAAACGGGGCCTTAGACTGGTTGGCATAAATTTGCTTGAACGCAATTGTCCGATTGCCAGATTCCAGTTGCATGTTCTTGCTAAACCTTCTTACCACATTTAGCTCCGCACTTAGTTCTGTAACTCCTTTTTCAAGTCCTATCAATGTGCAAAGGCACACCATCCATCCATCCATTTCCTACCGCTTATTCCCTTTCGGGGTCGCAGGGGCGCTGGCGCCTATCTCAGCTACAATCGGAAAGTTATTGAATCCCGAAGGAAGGCACGAAAGAGGTGTGCCCTTGACCATGGATACGACTGAATTGACTGCTAATGAGCGTGACTCTGTCCTCGGGACTGTTGTTGTGCTGTGTTCACGGGCTCTGTTCAAGAATCAATTAAGTTGTAAATCGAGATTCTGTTGCAGCTATTAAAATTTGTTCATTTGTGCTGCAAGCAAACACACAGAGGGCTTTTAAAGTAAGTGAATCAATATGTGAGGTACTTAGGTGAGCGTCAGGTAAAAAGCAGAGGCATGTGGACATTTCTAGCGTCCTGCCATCCAATAGTCCCTTTGAAACACACTCGGCTGTGTGGGAGACTCAGGCATTGATGGAAGAATTTATTGAGCTGCAGCAACCTATTTCCTTCCCAAGGTTAGTTAACTAAAACTGTGTGGTGGATTCTACACACTGTAGCTCTATAGGCGTGTTACTGCTGGAGGTTCCATCAAATGTGACTTTGCAGCAGTCAACAAGGTACTTTTGATGACGACACTTCCTATTCATCAGTCATGTCTTCCAACAATTTCACTTACTTTAATTCCCCCTTCTTGATGGTCTGCATTGACATCTCTACCCTATTTTCCGTACTATAAGGCACACTTAAAATCATTTTTTTTCTCCCAAAATCAACATTGTGCCTTATAACCCAGTGAAAAGGCGTAGAATTGGGTAGGGACGCTAGGGACACGTCCCTACCAATATCCAGCCGCTACTGTGTAGTCACTATCAATACAAGCGCTGCCCGTAATGTTTAGTCAATGATTATGGCACAGAAAGGGTTAAATGTCGGTCTCTGCTAGAACTCCCGCCTCTAACCTAAATATCGCTCCCTGATTGGTTGCCGCTCTCATGTTAACTTACGTGTGATTGGCTGTTCCCGCTGTCACTCCTTCTGCTTGTAAAAGCTAGCCTACATGCTAGTTGCTGGCGAGCGGATGAGAGGCAGTGGTACTCGGTGTAAGTTGTAAGTTCTAACTTGTAAGTAAGTGTAAGTTGTAAATAAGTGTAAGTTGCAAGTTGTAAGTAAGTGTAAGTTGTCAACATGTTCGGCATTTGTTGTTCCTGGCACACGGTAGCTAGATGGATTTTAATATCAATGCTGTGATTTACATTGTGTTTGTGTCTGTTTGCGTGCGTGTGTGTGTGCTGTAGGTTTTGAAGGACGTCAATGAAAAGAAAACTGGATATAAGAGACTTCTTTAGGAGTCAAACTGTAAGTTACTTCAAGGGTGTATAGAGGCTCAACAATATTGAATAATTCAACAATATATCACTCCATGCACGCCCCTTAGAGTGCTATAATGAGCATTTACCATGGACTGGAGTGATATATTGCTTTTATAAAACGGTTACAAATAAAGGCTTTATGAAATAGGAGTACTCAATCAATTTAATGTAGTTTTATTCAACCAGAAATACATATTATCCAATAAAATAGCCTCACTGTGGAAAAAATAGTCCCACCTATCCAGACGTTAGCTCCAAATCAGCACTGCATCTCGTCTTTTCCTCCACTTTTTTTCAGGTGAAAGTCAATGCTCAGTCGCCTTTACCATTGTTAACCCTCCCCGGAGGTGAAAGTTAACCTTAAACATGTGAATTCAACTACTTTAGTCCGTTTTTTAACATCGTAAAAACATCAGCTGTCTTTTACTACGAACTGCAACAGTCCGTTGTCATGCATACATGACAACAACGTCCATTCATACTAGTCATGCGTGCCTGAGGCGGAGTGATAGCCTACGCTGTGATAAGGCTTTAGAATATTAAAGCCACGGTTAACAGCCAATCAGATCGCCGGATTTAGCCTTTCCGTTTTTTTTTTGAAATTATTTTTTAGTTTCATGTATTTATGTAGAAGTGAGCAATAGTTTGAAAATACCAAAGTGGTGGAAATACAATAAACCCTCACTAGATGATCATGTGATTTTACAATGCTAAAATATAATACGGTTTATTAGTGATTCCCAAAGCCCAAAAAAAGTCTGCGGGCTATAGAGCGTTTTCCGTTCGGGCTCCAGTACTCTGGAATGCCCTCCCGGTAACAGTTCGAGATGCCACCTCAGTAGAAGCATTTAAGTCTCACCTTAAAACTCATTTGTATACTCTAGCCTCTAAATAGACTCCATTTTAGACCAGTTGATCTGCTGTTTCTTTTCTTTTTCTTCTATGTCCCACTCTCTTTGTGGAGGGGGTCCGGTCCGATCCGGTGGCCATGTACTGCTTGCCTGTGTATCGGCTGGGGACATCTCTGCGCTGCTGATCCGCCTCCGCTTGGGATGGTTTCCTGCTGGCTCCGCTGTGAACGGGACTCTCGCTGCTGTGTTGGATCCGCTTTGGACTGGACTCTCGCGACTGTGTTGGATCCATTATGGATTGAACTTTCACAGTATCATGTTAGACCCGCTCGACATCCATTGCTTTCGTCCTCTCCAAGGTTCTCATAGTCATCATTGTCACCGACGTCCCACTGGGTCATTATTGTCACCGATGTCCCACTGGGTGTGAGTTTTCCTTGCCCTTATGTGGGCCTACCGAGGATGTCGTAGTGGTTTGTGCAGCCCTTTGAGACACTAGTGATTCAGGGCTATATAAGTAAACATTGAATTCATTAATATGAAGTAATATTCATATTTAGTAAAAGCCTTTTTGCTCAGGCAGTAACTGTACCATCAAGCTCTATGGTCATTGTCCTAAATGTATCTGTCATGCATCAACATATTTTTGGCCAGCAGTTAATTTCTGTGACAGACCGGCGGAGGCATGTGTTTGGCTCTTTCAAATAGGAACAACCAGTGGACACTAATCTGCTTGTATTTGAGTATTAGTGACAAACATATTTACGGTACAAAAGCAGCAATAGAAAGAAGTAGTTGAAGGGAAAAATTGTGAGTGATTTAAACACGAGTTGGGGAAAAGATTATTACAGTTCATTTATGTTTATTTACAATGTTGTATTGCTTGAATGTATTTCTGATGTTGTTGATGGACAGTAGGCTATGTTAATTGACAGTATGATGCACAGTTGCACTACAGCCCTACACTAAAGAGTAAAGATGAGAACTCTTCCAAGTTGTCTCCTTTGCTTTCATTTTAGTTGCTTTACCCTATAACATCCGCATGACGTGAAATTATGATTGCTAATGTAAAAAAAAGAAGTTAACTTTCAGAGTGCTGCCTTGGAATACTTTCATGTCCCCACCAATCTCGAAATCAAACCTACTCCCTTGACCCAGTGCGACGCCCAGAATGTATGGAATAATTCTGTTTTTGCTTACCGACCTCAAAGTTATTTTATTTGGTAGATGATGTAATGATAAGTGTGACCAGTAGATGGCAGTCAAACATAAGGCACACATGTAGACTGCAAGATGATGTCAATATGACTCAAGTAAACAACATCAACATTTTGTATGTTCCATTGAAAATATAGAACATTACACACAGCACTCAAAAATCTATCAACACGTTTTAGTAGGACTTCGGTAAGCTAGGAAGCCGCACTGCTTGATGGACTGTACTGTGCTTCAACATAGGAGTATTATTATGGTGAGTGTGTAAGGTAAGACATATTATTTGGTGTTTTTTTTTCGTAATATAATGCAAAAACAACATTTCTTACCTTCTGGTACCTGCTGATCTGTATTTGGGATCTGCATAAATCCTGAAAAATTGCGTGCCTCCACATTTGTAGTTCGTGGCGACGTCGTAGTCGATAACCTTTTTCTTTTTCTCTATCTTCTTGTTATGTGACATTCATCCTCCACTGTTGCCATTTCTAATATAAAGTACTGTAAAGTTCCTACTTATTTCTGTCAGTAAACTCCCCATGAAAGTACTAAAACATACCGGTGTAGTGAGTTTAAATTATTCACCCAAGTAACTTTAGTTATTAGAGAGTTCCGGTGGGAGGGTTTTTCACAGGCTCACTAGTGCTGTTGCACTAGTGAGCCACGGATGAGGAGATGCTGCTCCGTTAATGATTGAAGTAAAGTCGGAATGTCATTGAAACAGTTAGCTCCATCTTTTGACACTTTTTCCACTCCTGTCCTTGCACACTACACCGCTACAACAAAGATGACGCTGTCGAAGTGGAGACACGTAAATAAGAGCGCCCACAAAACGGCGCATCCTGAAGCGACTGTCAGTGACTTGAAAATGATGTGTAAAACATCATCTATGCAACATTTTGAGCAAAGAACCACCATCACATGTTATGTAGACCACAAGGAAGTATTTTACATTTAGAAGAAAAAAAACCAATATGACTCCTTTAAAGGCCTACTGAAATTAGATTTTCTTATCTAAACGGCAATAGCAGGTTCATTCTACAATATGTGTCATACTTGATCATTTCGCGATATTGCCATATTTTTGCTGAAAGGATTTAGTAGAGTACATCGACGATAAAGTTCGCAAATTTTGGTCGCTAATAGAAAAGCCCTGCCTTTACCGGAAGTATGTGCGCGTGACGTCACGAGTTGCAGGGCTCCACACATATTCACATTGTTTTTATTGGGAGCCATCAGCAGTAAGAGCAATTTGGACCGAGAAAGCGACAATTTCCCCATTAATTTGAGCAAGGAAGAAAGATTTGTGAATTAGGATACTGATAGTGAAGGACTAGGAAAAATAATAATAATAAAAATAAAAAAAGCGACGGCTCCCGGCGGCGGCAGTGTGAGCGTTTCAGATGTAATTAGACACATTTACTAGGATAATTCTGGAAGATACCTTATCTGTTTATTGTTTTAATAGTGTTTTAGTGAGATTTTAAAGATTGTAAAGACATATTTGAATATGTCTTTACAATATGTATAGCCCGGTTGGTAGAGCGGCCGTATCTGCAACTTGAGGGTTGCAGGTTCGATCCCCGCTTCCGCCATCCTAGTCACTGCCGTTGTGTCCTTGGGCAAGACACTTTACCCACCTGCTCCCAGTGCCACCCACACTGGTTTAAATGTAACTTAGATATTGGGTTTCACTATGTAAAGCGCTTTGAGTCACTAGAGAAAAGCGCTATATAAATATAATTCACTTCACTTCACTAAAGACATATCTCGAGGTCGGATGGCTGCGGTGAACACAAAGTGTCTCAGAGAGAAGCCGAGGAGCCAAGCTCACAGCTGCCTTTTAAACAGCTGCTGCAGGACGACGAATAATCCAATGATTTCTCCGATAAGATATATATCACAATTTCCCCATCCAAAAACATGCTGGTTGACCGCTCTGTGTTAAAGCTTCACAACAAACAAAGAAACACCGGCCGTGTCTCGATGCTAAAGACATCTGCGATCCACCGCTTTCCACCATCAGCATTGTTCTTTATAGTCTCCATTATTAAATGAACAAATTGCAAAAGATTCAGCAACACAGATGACCAAAATACTGTGTAATTACGCCATGAACGGAAACGAATTTTAGCCGCTAGTGGTGCAGCGCTAATATTTCCTGACAGTCCTTGACGTCACGCGTACGCGTCATCATTCCAACGAAGTTTTCAATAAAACATTTAAAATTGCAATTTAGTAAACTAAAGGGGCTGTATTGGCATGTGTTGCAATGTTAATATTTAATCATAGATATATAAACTATCAGACTGCGTGGTCAGTAGTAGTGGGTTTCAGTAGGCCTTTAATGCGCCTTATAATCCAGTGCACCTTATATATGAAAACAGATCGAAAGTAGACCGTTCATTGGCAGTGCGCCTTATAATCCGGTGTGCCCTATGATCCGGAAAATACGGTACAGTCAAAATATCTACGTTGTATGTTGTACAAATGATTGTTTTCCTTTTTTTTTGTTTGCTATGCAGGATAAAACTTGGGATTTTAGGTCTCTTGCAATTTATATTTGCCCTATTATTCGCTCAACTCCCAATTTTTTTGTGATCCCCTTTATACAGCCTTCTGTAAATTATTCTCCGGGTCTTCCTTGTATGCATACGATGTCAAATATTACAGCAATTTCTCTGTTCTGAGAGGCCAACCCAATTTTCACGATGTGCTTTCTCCATCTGATGAACCATGTCGCTTTTTCACTGCGATGAAGGCTTAATCACTCTGCTTTTATTTGAAGTGACGCCAAGCAAGACCCCTAATGCAAAGAAACAAGAGAAATAATTTAGTAGACGAGCACGTCGGGTCAATGACGATGTGATTAACTGTGATAACTTATAAGTGTGGCACTTCTCGACCCTGAAGGCTGTTTACCAGTCAACTGCGCTTAGTTAGACCTCTGGGCTGAGTGAATTAGGAAGAGCAAAGCAACACACTTTTGACTGCAGCTGCAGTGGTAATGAGTGGGAAGAGACCTGTTTAAAAGCCTGATGAGCTTGTGGGAGCGAGTGGACATTGCAGTGTAGCCGCTGGAAAAGAAAAGCAGCCATGAAACAAAGCAGTGCCACGACCAAACATTTGCAGAAAGTAGAGCATCTGAGCTTTTTTGAGGATCACTGCAATAACCTAATCTTTTTTTGTAATGTATTCTAGGGAGTGAAAAGAGCACTTTGTGCATTTGCATATCTATATGAATCCGCTGGTATTCCTTATACGACACAAATTACACATTTTCTCTACATTTAAGCCCCGTTTACACTAAGGTTATCCAGGGTAAATCCCACCTAACCTTATCCTTGTCCACACACACTCAATGGTGGTTTAAGACCCCCCCTCCGTCCGTCGGCGCAACGAGACCTAATACGCATGCACGGTGAAATGCGCACGTCATAGTCACCTCCAGTGTTGTTTTGTGTGCAAGTTCATGAATGTAACTTATCTGAACAATATCCCGTGTTGTGGTATTTCTATTAAGTGGTAAACGGATTATACTTGCATAGCGCTTTTCTACCTTCAAGGTACTCAAAGCGCTTTGACACTATTTCCACATTCACACACACACACTGATGGCGGGAGCTGCCATGCAAGGCCCAAACCACCACCCATCAGGAGCAAAGGTGAAGTGTCTTGCTCAAGGACACAACGGACGTGACTAAGTTGGTAGAAGGTGGGGATCGAACCAGGAACCCCTCAGGTTGCTGGCACGTCTACTCTCCCAACCGCGCCACACCATCCTTATTAACTGGAATCCAGTGTGCTGTGGGGCCCTATTGTAGTGAATCACACTTGAGACATTATCAATTAATCACATCTTTATTAGACACGTAAACAATGTGACAAAGAACATTTGACAACAATCAAACTAGATATCTGGTCAGGACACTCCTCACTTTTTTGCCTTGACCTTTATTGTCCATTCCTTTATGGTGACTTTATATACTCTGGACCTAGACATTGAGTCCGCAACATACATTGTGGACAATAACTGATACAGTCTGCTTTGCCGGTCCAAAAGCATTCGCCGTTTTCTGTCGTCTTCCATCGACGGCCAGGTAATACAAAGCACACGCTACTTTTTTTATCACATCCACGGGAGCCCGCATTCTCGTTGTCTCTCCTTCCACAATGGACAAAGTTTTTCGCTAAGTAGAATCACAGCTGATCTGGACATTGGAAAGTTATCTTGCCCTCTGAGAAGTGCTGTATCCCAAATAGCTGCAATGGCTTTCTCTTAAGGTATTCATGTGTGATTTCCACAAGCGTCTGTACATGTAGAAGAAGGAGAAACACGGGCATGTCTGGATGACTCGCCTCCATATTTCCAGTGATTAACAAAACCACTTTAATATGATGCTGGCTCTGGCGCGTTCTTTCTGACCTCACTTCCTGTGTGGGGCGCTGTCTTTCTGGCATTATTTCCTCCCCGAACTCAGTTTGTAAACGATCATTGAATCCATATAAAGTTAAGAGCCAGAGATTCAAGAAATACACGGCACACTTAGCCGTGTAAAAATGGGTCCGAGGAGGGGAACCTTAAACGATGGTTTAGTGTGGCTGAAATGGGGCGTAGGCTAAATAATTATTATTGTAAGGGGTTATTCGGCTTAATTTAGATATGGCCTTAAAACACTTCCTTGTGCTCTACATAACATGTAAATTGTTTTTCGGTCCAAATTTTCCATGGATTAAGTTTTACAGACCGTTTTCTAGCCACTTTCTGACCGTCTTTATAGGATGCGTCCTTTAGTGTCTTGGTCTTATTTACAGTGGGGCAAAAAAGTATTTAGTCAGCCACTGATTGTGCAAGTTCTCCCACTTAAAATGATGACAGAGGTCTGTAATTTTCATCATAGGTACACTTCAACTGTGAGAGACAGAATGTGAAAAAAATCCAGGAATTCACATTGTAAGAATTTTAAAGAATTTATTTGTAAATTATGGTGGAAAATAGATATTTGGTCAACCATTCAAAGCTCTCACTGATGGAAGGAGGTTTTGGCTTAAAATCTCACGATACATGGCCCCATTCATTCTTTCCTTAACACGGATCATTTGTCCTGTCCCCTTAGCAGAAAAACAGCCCCAAAGCATGATGTTTCCACCCCCATGCTTCACAGTAGGTATGGTGTTCTTGGGATGCAACACAGTAATCTTCTTCCTCCAAACACGACGAGTTGAGTTTATACCTAAATGGATACATGGATGATACAGCAGAGGATTGGGAGAATGTCATGTGGTCAGATGAAACCAAAATAGAACTTTTTGGTATAAACTCAACTCTTCGTGTTTGGAGGAAGAAGAATACTGAGTTGCATCCCAAGTACACCATTTCTACTGTGAAGCATGGGGGTGGAAACATCATGCTTTCGGGTTGTTTTTCTGGTAAGGGGACAGGACGATGTGTTTGTCATTGTTTGATGTGGGTTCGCAGTGTGACACATATTTGTAACAGTGTTGAAGTTGTTTATACGGCCACCCTCAGTGCGACCTGTATGGCTGTTGACCAAGTATGCGTTACATTCACTTGTGTGTGTTTAAAAGCCGCATTTATTATGTGATTGGGCCGGCACACTGTTTGTATGGAGGAAAAGTGGATGTGACGACAGGTATAGAGGACGCTAAAGAGAGTGCCTTTAAGGCACGCCCCCAACATTGCTCTCCGGGTGGAAATCGGGAGAAATTCGGTTGCCTCGGTTGATTTTCGGGAGGCACACTGAAATTCGGGAGTCTCCCGGGATAATCGGCAGGGTTGACAAGTATGCCTTTACCTTGACTGCATCTTCTTACCGTCATCCATGGTGTAGTCTTTAGCGCTTCCAGAAAGAGTCTACTGAAAGATTAAGTTTGAACTGTACGCCACTTTGTATTAGAAAATGGCAGAAGCGGACGAAGCATGTGCATGTACGAGCCAGTCCGCCCCACATCAAGATAGGACAAAAACAGGTTATTGACCATCTTGGACTACAATGGCGGACTTGCGCAAAGAACTCCGCATACATTTCTACCATATATGGATAATCCACTGACGTCACCCGTGGGGGAAAACAAAACGTCAATTCAAAACGGCTCGTTTGTAGGTAATATGAAGGAAGACAAGATTGTTTTATAAATATCACCGCTTTCATTGTTTTATTTCAAATTTACGGTTCTGATGCAGATCCCAAAACCACAAAAACAGGTATCAATAGGTAAGAAAAGTTGGTTTTGCATTTGAACACAATACGGCGACATGGTCCTTAAAAGAAACATAACGTCCAAATAACCAACATGTCACTAACAAGTTCTCTCTCTGTGTTTTCTACACTTGGAAATTAATCTGACAGTCATTTCCCATAGTAGTCTTTTTAGTACTGGACAGATAACTATTGGTATTTGAAATCATAGGCGCCGATCCCGTGGGTGCGTCGGGGCCCGAGCGCCCATGTGGGATTGACGGCAACTTTCAATCTTTAAAATACTTTTTGTAATATCAATCTTGTTGTTGTTAATTTTGTGTATAGTCAATAATTAACAAAGCCTTCCCAAATAATTTTGATTTAGAACACTGCACACAAGCGAATGAAAGCCATATGTTGCAGGTCCCAGGTAGCCAGGACAAGCATGCAGATAATAATGTCCTGTTAAACAGGAGGAAAAAGCACACAGAACGTTTCAGTTGTTCACAGACTGGTCGCTCTCATCAGAATTTATTAACCGAAATTGCAAATCCACAATTCACTTCATTTCCCATATCTTTTGTCACTTTGTGTTATCATTTCAATGTATTTTACTTTAGCTTCACCTTTATTTTCATCAAAACACTCAATAAACTATCATTAAACCATTACTGTATCACTGGAGTTATAATTACCATAACAATACTGTATGCCTTTTTCCCATATATCTTCACATATCCACATCATTGCTCAAAACATACAATATAGTAACCAATTAGACCTTACTTCACTGTCTTGTCTTTCTCAGGAATATTCACCTTTAACTCAATGCACTGTTTAGCAACATTCATTTAAGCACTTTACTTTTCTTTATATTGTTCTTTTTATAATAGCAGCTTTAAGTTACTGTACTTGAAATGTTCATTGACCATCCCTGAGAGCTTTAAGGCCTACTGAAACCCACTACTACCCACCACGCAGTCTGATAGTTTATATATCAATGATGAAATATTAACATTGCAACACATGCCAATACGGCTGGTTTAGTTCACTAAATTGCAATTTTAAATTTCCCGGGAGTTTTTTCTTGAAAGCATCGCGTAATGATGACGTGTACGCTTGACGTCACGGACTGTTATGAATATGAGCGCTGCGCAAACACACAGATAAAAGTCGTCCGCTTTAATCCCATAATTACACAGTATTTTGGAAATCTGTGTTGCTGAATCCTTTGCAATTTGTTCAATTAATATTGGAGAAGTCAAAGTAGAAAGATGCAGTTGGGAAGCTTTAGCCTTTAGCCACTCAAACACACGGTGATTCCTTGTTTAAAATTCACGGAGGTGAAACTTTAATATGGATCACAGCGAACATGGATCCCAACCGGATGTCAACCAGCAGGTTTCGGTGAGAAAATTATGGTAAAAAGTCGCTTCTTACCGGATATCAGCTGAGCTTGTGCCGCCCATACAGCTGCCGTCGACTTCCCTGAGACACTGCGCGTCAACACACCCGTGGACACACACCTCCGACTATCAAGTACTGTTAAACTCACTAAAACACTAGCAACACAATAGAAAGATAAGGGATTTCCCAGAAATATCCTGGTAAATGTGTCTAAAAACATCAGAATCCGTCCCAATGCAATCGCGTTTTTTTTTCTTTCTAGTACGTCGCTATCAATATCTTCAAACACAAATCTTTCATCCTCGCTCAAATTAATGGGGAAATTGTCGTTTTCTCGGTCTGAATGGCTGTTTTTGTTGGAGGCTCCCATTAAAATCAATGTGATTATATGAGGAGCCATCAAACATGGGACGTCATCGTCTGCACTTCCGGTAGAGGCAGGACTTTTCTCTTGGCACCGAAAGTTGTAAACTTTATCGTGGATGTTCTCTACTAAATCTTTTCAGCAAAAATATGGCAGTATCGCGAAATGATCAAGTATGACACATAGAAAGGACCTGCTATCCCTGTTTAAATAAGAACATCATTGTTACGTTTGCGCCGCATCGTGGATGTGCGGGGAGTTTCACCTCTTGATGCACGGGATCACAGCAGGCAGAAGTGAAGGTAAGAACACGTTTTAATAAAAAAATACAACAAAAGAACACTTGTACAAACGAGCAAATCAAAGGCGTGCCTTAGCACCGAAGCCGACTACCGAACGTGCGTGGAGGCTAAGCTACACTTAGCAGAGAGATTACAGACAAACCTAACGTAACTGTTGCGTGGTGCAAACAAACTGGCGACGAGGAACTGCGGTAGCAGGCAGTCTTAAATCCAACACAATAAATCAAAAGAGGTGTGCTTCGGGAGTGCGTGCAAGAGGTGTAATTAAGTAGCCATGGTGATGAATGTAAAAAAGGAAGTGTTCATCCTAAGGGAAACGGCAGAGTCAAAAACGTGATCAAACATACAGAAAAGTAAACAACAAACGATCCATGAAGTGGATCGTAACATTACCCCTCCCTTAAGGGGCAGATCCCAGATGCCCCAAAAAAGACAAAATACCGAAAACCCCCTCCCACAACGAGACAGTCCAAAAATAGAAGGGAGAGCGGAGGGAGGACCTGGCGGAGGGTCGTCAAGTCCCGTGTCCCTGAATCCACCGGGGACAGGACAAATGGCGGCGGCGGGTGGAACGCCGCTGCAACCAAAGTCTGGGCGGGCGGACCCGCAGAGGCCACCTTCGTGGCTGACGAAGACCCGGGCGCGTCCTACGAGGAAGACGCCCGGGGTAGGGCCACACCCGTGGCCGACTTGGAGGGGGCTTGGCAGCAGCAGACGTAGGTGCGGGGGCTGCAGCCGTAGCAGGCACCGATGCTGGTGCGGATGCCGGCAGAGGATCAGGTGCAGAGGCCAGCAGAGGATCAGGTGCAGAGGCCGGCAGAGGATCAGGTGCAGAGGCCGGCAAAGGATCAGGTGCAGAGGCCGGCAGAGGATCAGGTGCAGAGGCCGGCAGAGGATCAGGTGCTGACGCCGGCAGCGGATCAGGTGCTGACGCCGGCAGCGGATCAGGTGCTGACGCCGGCAGAGGTTCAGGTGCTGACGCCGGCAGAGGAGCAGGTGCTGACGCCGGCAGAGGAGCAGTAGCAGGTGTCGGCTTCAGCCGCGGAGCAGGTGTCGGCTTCAGCCGCGGAGCAGGTGTCGGCTTCAGCCGCGGAGCAGGTGTCGGCTTCAGCCGTGACGCAGGTGTCGGCTTCAGCCGAGGAGCAGGTGTTGGCTTCAGCCGAGGAGCAGGCACAGGGGCCCACCGAGGGGAACGAGAGGACTGGCTGCGAGCAGGACTAGGACTATGATGAGGGATAAGACGAACACTAGGACTCGGGAAAGGACTTGAGTGAGGACCAGGACTTACAATCACACTAGTGCTTTGACAAGGGCTTGGGCAAGGACCAGGACTTACAGTCATACCAGGGCTTGGGCAAGAACTAGGACAAACGGTCAAACTAGGTGCTTGGGGAAGGACTGGGACTAACAATCATACTGGTGCTCGGGCAAGGACTTGGACAAAGACTAGGACTTACAGTAACACTGGGGCTCAGACAAGAACTTGGGTAAGGACTAGGGTTCGGACCAAGACCACGAGGGGAATCAGAACTAATATTACGATGACAAGAAACAAGACTCGGGACAGGTCTTGGACTAGGACTCGAAACAGGACTATAACAAAAACTTGGACCAGGACTTGGACTACGACTCAATGTACAAGTTGCTCGACGAGTAAGACTAGAACACGGACTAGGAAGACGGCTCGGACTTGAACACTGAAAGAGACTGGGACTAAAACAAGAACTAGGGCACGGACGGAACACAGGTGGAGGAGGTTTAGGTGGCCGAAGTGGCTTATCGGGTCGCAAGACAGATGGTGGAGATCTAGTGGGATGTGCAGGCTTAACCGAGGGAAACACCGGTGGTGGAGGTGTAGGTGGTTTAACGGGTTGCACGACTAGTGGTGGAGGTCTAGAAGTAAGTACAGGCTTACCCGGGGGGAACTCTGGTGGAGGAGGTGTAATGGGCAGAAGTTTTATGTGCTGGAACAACGGTGGAAGGGGTTGAATTGAGGATCGTGGCTTAGTGTTTCGCAGCTGTTCTACCGCCGTAGCACATATCACTAGCACTCCCCTCAAGACCCGGATTCCAGACGGGTTCCTTGTTGCCAGAGACTGAACCCAAGGGTGGTCGGTGGGAGGCTTGGAGGAGGGCTGACTCTTCCCCTCTAAAATGTCCAAAATCCTCACTAACAGGAGAGGAAAACAACACAGACTTGGGCGGGGAACGGGACTTACGAGGTGGGGAAGTAGGTGTGAGGGGCAAAGGTGGACTAGAGCTAAAGTGGCGAAAAATGTCCTGATAATAATATAATACTCGAATTAAAGTAATTCTTAGGTGGGTGACTGGCTTCAGGGGTGCAATAATTGTCCTTATAAATGTTCTTTAAAGAAAACAGGTCCTTAGGTGACAAATGAGAACATTCTGACTCAAAAAACTCATTGTCGCTGCAATCAAAAGAAAAGGTAGGTGGAGTGTCTAACAAGGGGTTAACAGTGACGTCAGAGGGAGGCGGGAACGAAGTGACGTCATGTTGAGTGACAGGGGAGGCGGTAGCTTGTGCGGGGCTATAGGGGCTAATAGAGTGGTGACTGGAACTGGGGGAAGTGAACAAAGTACCAACCCTTAGAGAAGAGTCCTGGGTTGGAGCGGTGGAATACATGGCCGGATATGCTGCTTGTCGGGGACGGAGTTCTGGAAGATCCCACGAGAGGTGACGCGTTTCTGGTCGTCAGTTTCTGTTACGTTTGCGCCGCATCGTGGATGTGCGGGGAGTTTCACCTCTCGATGCACGGGTTCACAGCAGGCAGAAGTGAAGGTAAGAACAAGTTTTAATAAACAACAAAAGAACACTTGTACAAACGAGCAAATCAAAGGCGTGCCTTAGCACCGAAGCCGACTACCGAACGTAAGAAAAAGAGGCAGAGTTCAAAAACTCCATAAAGCGCGAGCCGAGCGCGCGGAGGCTAAGCTACACTTAGCAGAGAGAATACAGACAAACCTAACGTAACTGTTGCGTGGTGCAAAAAAACTGCCGACGAGGAACTGCGGTAGCAGGCGGTCTTAAATACAACACAATAAATCAAAACAGGTGTGTTTCGGGAGTGCGTGCAGGAGGTGTAATTAAGTAGCCATGGTGACGAATATGTGCCATATGGTGAAATCACACTAAACAACACTGTCATAAACATGTGCCATATAGTGAAACCACACTAAACAACACTGTCATAAAGATGTGCCATATAGTGAAACCACACTAAACAGCGGTGTCAAAAATATGTGCCATATGGTGAAATCACTCTAATCAACACTGTCATAAACATGTGCCATATAGTGAAACCACACTAAACAACACTGTCATAAACATGTGCAATATAGTGAAACCACACTAAACAACAACAGCAAACACATTTTGGAAGAATATTTGCACCGCAACACAACATAAATACTACAGAACAAATTCCCAGAATTCCCTGCATCACCAACTCTTTCGGGATGCTACAATGTAAACAAACGCCATTGGTGGAACTACACCTAACATCCACTGTAATGATACCACATATTTGTTACGTGTAGAAGTGCATGGATCCCAAGGATGCAGAGACGTAGTTGGTAGCAAAGCAAAGTTTGTCTTTATTTGGACGTAAGGTTGCCAGTTATATAACACAAGGCGATGGTGGAGAACAAAAACACACCATGAACGAACTGAAATAGTTGCTACCAAAAAACTAACCAAAAGCGCTGGACACAACCAGGAAAATAATGTATGGAAAAAGTAAACCAAGATGAGGCTAGGAAAAAAGACACTTCTTGAAAGAAGTAACAAAACAAACGAAAAGAGCTAAACAAGGGTAGAGATAACAAGCAAACCTGGCGAGGAGCTAGAGTCAATCAATCAATCAATGTTTACTTATATAGCCCTAAATCACTAGTGTCTCAAAGGGCTGCACAAACCACCACGACATCCTCGGTAGGCCCACATAAGGGCAAGGAAAACTCACACCCAGTGGGACATCGGTGACAATAATGACCCAGTGGGACGTCGGTGACAATGATGACTATGAGAACCTTAGAGAGGAGGAAAGCAATGGATGTCGAGCGGGTCTAACATGATACTGTGAAAGTTCAATCCATAATGGATCCAACACAGTCACGAGAGTCCAGTCCAAAGCGGATCCAACACATTAGCGAGAGTCCCGTTCACAGCGGAGCCAGCAGGAAACCATCCCAAGCGGAGGCGGATCAGCATCGCAGAGATGTCCCGAGCCGATACACAGGCAAGCAGTACATGGCCACCGGATCGGACCGGACCCCCTCCACAAGGGAGAGTGGGACATAGAAGAAAAAGAAAAGAAACGGCAGATCAACTGGTCTAAAAAGGGAGTCTATTTAAAGGCTAGAGTATACAAATGAGTTTTAAGGTGAGACTTAAATGCTTCTACTGAGGTGGCATCTGGAACTTTTACCGGGAGGGCATTCCAGAGTACTGGAGCCCGAACGGAAAACGCTCTATAGCCCGCAGACTTTTTTTGGGCTTTGGGAATCACTAACAAGCCGGAGTCCTTTGAACGCAGATTTCTTGCCGGGACATATGGTACAATACAATCGGCAAGATAGGATGGAGCTAGACCGTGTAGTATTTTATACGTAAGTAGTAAAACCTTAAAGTCACATCTTAAGTGCACAGGAAGCCAGTGCAGGTGAGCCAGTACAGGCGTAATGTGATCAAACTTTCTTGTTCTTGTCAAAAGTCTAGCAGCCGCATTTTGTACCAACTGTAATCTTTTAATGCTAGACATGGGGAGACCCGAAAATAATACGTTACAGTAGTCGAGGCGAGACGTAACAAACGCATGGATAATGATCTCAGCGTCTTTAGTGGACAGAATGGAGCGAATTTTAGCGATATTACAGAGATGAAAGAAGGCCGTTTTAGTAACGCTTTTAATGTGTGCCTCAAAGGAGAGAGTTGGGTCGAAGATAATACCCAGATTCTTTACCGTGTCGCCTTGTTTAATTGTTTGGTTGTCAAATGTTAGAGTTGTATTATTAAATAGAGTTCGGTGTCTAGCAGGACCGATAATCAGCATTTCCGTTTTTTTGGCGTTGAGTTGCAAAAAGTTAGCGGACATCCATTGTTTAATTTCATTAAGACACGCCTCCAACTGACTACAATCCGGCGTGTTGGTCAGCTTTAGGGGCATGTAGAGTTGGGTGTCGTCAGCATAACAGTGAAAGCTAATACCGTATTTGCGTATGATGTCACCTAGCGGCAGCATGTAGATGCTGAAGAGTGCAGGGCCAAGGACCGAACCCTGGGGAACTCCACACGTTACCTTAACGTAGTCCGAGGTCACATTGTTATGGGAGACACACTGCATCCTATCAGTAAGATAAGAGTTAAACCAAGACAGGGCTAAGTCTGACATACCAATTCGTGTTTTGATACGTTCTAATAAAATATTATGATCGACGGTATCGAAAGCAGCGCTAAGATCGAGGAGCAGCAACATAGATGACGCATCAGAATCCATCGTTAGCAATAGATCATTAGTCATTTTTGCGAGGGCTGTCTCCGTGGAGTGATTTGCCCTGAAACCGGATTGAAAGGTTTCACATAGATTGTTAGACGCTAAGTGTTCATTTAACTGCTCCGCAACAATTTTTTCGAGGATTTTTTAAATAAAGGGAAGGTGAGACACCGGTCGGTAGTTTACCATGAGGTCAGGATCGAGGTTAGGTCTTTTAAGAAGAGGATGAATAACCGCTTTTTTGAATGCTAGGGGAACAGTGCCCGAGGAGAGTGATAAGTTTATAATATTTAGCACTGATGGACCTAATAATACAAAGAGCTCCTTGATCAGTTTCCCAGGAAGAGGGTCAAGTAAACATGTTGTCTGTTTTATTCCATTTACACGTTGTAACAATTCCTCTAATGTTATTTCCTCAAAACGAGAGAAACTATTTTGGAGGGCAGTATCCGCCGTGTATACCATCGTATCAGTGTTAATAGAACCCCGTTGTAGCTGGGACGCATTGTCTTTAATCTCCTTTCTAATGACTTCAATTTTCTTACTAAAGAATTGCATAAAGTCAACAGCTGAGTGGGTTGAGCTACTGGAAGGGGTCCCTTGTTGGGTTAGCGATGCTACCGTACTAAACAAAAATTTAGGATCGTTTTTATTACGGTGGATGAGATTTGAGTAATATTTAGCTTTAGCTAAGGTAAGCATGTGTTTATAAGTTATTAAACCATCACTCCATGCTTGATGGTGCACCTCAATTTTAGTCGTGCGCCATTTGCGTTCCAGCTTTCTACATAATAATTTCTGAGCTCTAGTTTCTTCTGTAAACCACGGGGTGCGCTTTTTTGGAGCCTTTTTTAACTTTAGCGGTGCTATGTTATCAATGGTTTCGCGCAGGGCGTCGTTAAAGTTGTTAGTGAGGTTATCAATAGAGCCCACATACTTTGGGAATGGTGCCATTACCGAGTGCAGTAGGTCAGCAAGAGTTGTCGTTGTGGCAGCATTAATGTTGCGGCTGCTATAGCAGTTATTATTATTATTAGTTTGACGAACATGCGTCTGAACCTCGAATTTTATAAGGTAATGATCGGACAATACTTTAGTATACGGGAGTATCGTAACTTTGGAAACGGTGATACCCCTGACAAGCACTAGGTCTATCATATTACCGTTGCGATGCGTGGGTTCATTTATTATTTGTGTGAGACCACAGCTATCAATTAAAGTCTGGAGCGCTACGCACGGTGGGTCCGATGGGGTATTCATATGGATATTAAAGTCCCCCATTATGATTATATTATCGGCGTGTGTCACTAGATCAGCAACGAACTCTGAGAATTCATTGATAAAGTCCGAATAGGGCCCTGGGGGGCGGTAGATAACAGCCAGGTGTAGAGGCAGCGGTGTGACACACCTCATAGTAAGCACCTCAAACGATTTATATTTATTATTTATGTTAGGACTAAGGTTAAAGTTTTCGTTGTATATTAGTGCGACCCCCCCACCCCTTTTAAGCGGACGGGCAATATGCGCATGTGTAAAGTTAGGAGGACATGCCTCATTTAGCGCAAAAAAGTCGTTTGGTTTAAGCCAGGTTTCGCTGAGACCGATGACGTTAAGATTGTTGTCTCTGATAATATCATTAACTAATAACGTTTTGGGAGACAATGATCTTATGTTTAAACAACCTATATTATAGGTAGTGGGCTGTTTCAGGGAATTTTTGATCAAATTATCCGTAGTAGCAATATTGATAATGTTGTGTTTATTATGCCCAGTGCATTCAGTATAATTACGACCATATCTAGGAATTGATATGACAGGAATTTTCCGATTGTTTGATTGTTGCTTTGATAAACTGCACGCATCATGGTTAGCCACCTCAGTAACGGGGATTTTCCGATTGTGTGTTTGTTGCTTTGATAAACTGCACGCATCATAGTTAGCCACCTCAGTAAAACACATGTCCAACTCTGAAACACTCAAAGCAGAAAAAACTTGTTCTAATTTAACTGACTCCTTACCCAGACCAGTAGTCTCGCATTTTCCATCTAAATCCGTCTTCGGGATGGAGGGAAGTGGTGTTCTGTGGTGATTAGCCTTCTGCTTTGTTTTTAGCCCCGCTCGACATCCGCGTTTCCGATCACACCGCTGGCGTCCGCTCCGTAGACGGCCCCCGCTGCTACTAGACTCCCCTGCCTCACAGGCCGCTGGATGTAGCCGCCGACGTATTCCCATGCTAGTTAGCATGTTTAGCACGCACGCGTCTATCAGTCCAAAACGGCCCGATGTGTCCACATCCAGAAGTGTCTGGCGGTCGTACGTGATCACGGAGTGACCACGATGTGAGCCAGCCATAAAGTTTGTAGAATTGTCCGGTATTTCTGCCAAATGTTCCATCTTTAGCAGGAGCTCCGCAATGTTGCAGCCCGTCCGGGCGCCGCCATCTTGGTATCTCCAAGAGTCAAACTAAGGTTTGCAAGTGAGCCGAAGGAGCGTACGCAAGCGAGCAATACGGTGGTGAGACACAAAGTTCCGGCGCTCGCATGGCGTCAGCACCCAGGTTAAATAGACCCCCTTAATCAACTTCAGGTGTGTGCTCCTGCTTTGCACGAGCTGCGCTCCATACTGTGGATGAGAGACAGAGTAAATATGGTGTGCCAAAGAGTACAGAAAATAAGCAAAGGAAATACAACTCACCACAATAGTAGTATCTAGTCGATACTACTATGATTACATTGATATTTTTTAACATCACAAAATCTTCTTTCCTTTTTTTATAATGTATATTATGTTTATAAACTCAGGAAATGTGTCCCTGGACACATGAAGACTTTGAATATGATAAATGTTTGATCCTGTAACTACTTGGTATCGGATTGATACCCAAATTTGTGCTATCATCCAAAACTAATGTAAAGTATCAAAGAAGAGAAGAATAAGTGATTATTACATTTTAACAGAAGTGTAGATAGAACATGTTGAAACAGAAAATAAGCAGATATTAACAGTAAATGAACAAGTAGATTAATAAATCATTTTCGACCATTTGTCGTTAATAATGTGGACAAAATAATAGGTAGATAAATGACACAATATGTTACTGCATACATCAGCAGCTAAATTAGGAGCCCTTGTTTTGTTTAGTTTCTACTAAAAGACAAGTTTTTTTCGTATGTTCATTATTTCATTTCAGCAGAAAATTGCAATAATAAACATATGTTAAATGTACAGCAAGATTTTTTTTGTTAAAATAAAGCCAATAATGACTTATTTTGTGGTCCCCTTTATTTAGAAAATCACTGAAATACTTTTGGTACCGGTACCGACATATTGGTATCGGGACAACACTAATACACAAACACCGAGCACCCACTGGCAGAAATGTACATCGGCGCCTATGTCTGAAATGCCATATTTCTATCGGCAATTGGATATGATGCCCCCTCTGTGTGTGACGATATCTACAAAACTGGAGCCCATTTGCCCACATTGACAGTGTGGATGAAAATGCTACCAAAACACATGGAGCCCGATCTACTTAGATCCAAATACCACACGCTAAACAGCACGTGCAAACATCAACATTGCGTGTAATAATAGTTGGAGTGTCGCCTGTGATTTACTAAGACTGCATGTACAGTTGAGAAGTTGTGCAGACCACGTTATTAAGGATAAAGGCTTTCACCACAGAAACACTTGATCATTTACTGCACATTTATGTTATCATCTGTGGCATTTTGCAATGGTTTCAAACTTGCAACAGACGTGTACCACTTTTTATGGACATTTCAGAAGTAGTCCTGCGGTGCATTTACATTGAAACCACTTTCTTTTTCTTCAATGTGTTCTTTGGAGCTGGCTGCAGCACGACTGCAAATGTGAAGACGAATATGCAAGAACATGCATATTGCTAGAAGTTTTTTTTCCCCCCACATATAGTAGGAGGTATGTTAATAGTATCTACATGTAAAGTATCTACATGTTATGTATCTACATGTTACGTATCCACATGATATGTATCTACATGTTACGTATCTACATGTTATATATCTACATGTTATGCATCTACATGTTATGTACCTACATGTTATGTATCTACATGTTATGCATTTACATGTTATGTATCTACATGTTATGTACATGCATGTTACGTATCTACATGTTACTTAGCTACATGTTATGTATATACATGTTACGTACCTACATGTTGTGTATCTACATGTTTTGTATCTACATGTTATGTATCTACATGTGCACAGCAGGGAAGCTAGTTAATTTCTTAGAGTAGCGTGTGTGTTTGTGAGAATGGCAACATGTTGGCTGAGTGACGTCAGTGAGTGAGTGGGCGAGTAAAGAGAGGGAGTGGTAATGCGTAGTTGAGTGATGAACGGTTCCAGTTGATACCCGCAAAACTAACGATGAAGCAAACAGATTGTCACGACTCTAAGGCCTCGTCAGTCTGACCCAAGAGCAGAAAACATGACTTTAATAGGAGTACCGGAGACAGGATAAGAGGCACCAGGAAACAATCCTGGAGCACTGACTGGAGGGCGAGGCAGGCATAAAAAGCAGCCAGCTGATTGACACCAGGTGTAGCCAGGCTGTCAATAAGTAGCAGGTGAGGGGAAACAGCGCCCAGGGAGACAAGCAGGAAATGGAACCAAAATAAGAGCGCTGATAGGAAATAAACACCAACCCAACGTGAATGTGACAGGTCGTCACAATACCTCCATATATCAAGAACGAAACTCCAAAACTTGAATGCTTTTTTGCGTCTAGATTTAGCATGTTTGAAAAGTATGTGCAAACTAACACAGTTACCGTTACACACATGGCCATGTGAGAAAATAAAATATGGACTGTCAAAAATAGAAATATCACATCTATTCAGCAATATAATTTCATAACTTTAAAGCTGCTGGGTGACTTACAGTGGTTGATTCAAAAGAAATTCCATTAATGCATTTTGGTGTCTGCTGGCCTTTTTTTAATGAGTTTTTTTTCTTTCATATATGCTATATACGTAACATGTAGACACAAAACATGAGATACTTAACATGTAAATACATAACATGTTAGTACATAACATGTAGATACGTAACATGTAGATACATAACATGTAGGTACATAACATGTAGATACATAACATTTAGATAAATAACATGTAGGTACATAACATGTAGATAAATAACATGTACCTGTAGGTACATAACATGTGGATAAATAACATGTAGGTACATAACATGTAGATACATAACATGTAGATACGTAACATGTAGATGCATAACATGTAAATGCGTAACATGTAGATGCATTACATGTAGATGCACAACATGTAGATACATAAGATGTAGGTACATAACATATAGCTAGGTAACATGTAGATACGTAACATATAGATACATAACATGTAGATTCATAACATGTAGATACATAGCCTTTATATACAGAACATTTAGATACGTAACATGTAGATACAGAACATGTAGATACGTAACATGTAGATACAGAACATGTAGATACGTATCATGTAGATACGTAACATGTAGATACATAACGTGTATGTACATAACATGTAGATACGTAGACGCGCAGACAGCCGCTTGGTTTGATGCCAAATATTAGCGAAGTTAAGACCGCCCAATTAGCGTCAACTAATGCAAGTGAAATAATAAAATTTTGTAACAAATTCCTACAATTTGTGTTTCATCTTTAACAATATGTTTTACCTGCTACATGTCATATCATTTGCTTTTATCCACGGTTTTGTTTTTAGTACTTACTAATAATTGTATTTTTCTTAGAGTACAGACCAGGAGGGCAAACCATGAATCATGAAGCATTTAATGTCAATAAAGCTTTTCATTCTATTCCAATTTATACTAGATTATAACAGACTATATGTGATATGGAAACTTGTAAATTGTTCTTTGAATGCAACAAGAAAAGCCCAATTTTTGCTTTTAATTTTTAACCATCTTAAATTGTTCTTTGACTGCAATAGGAAACATATATTTAATGTATTATAATATTGATATTTATATATGTATATGTATATATATATATATATATATATATATATATTGATGTATATATATATATATATATATATATATATATATATATATATATATATATATATATACATATATATATATATATATATATCTACATATATCCATGTCCATGTTAATTAAAATGTGTGTACTGTCAATCAGAAAGCAATACACACATCACTTATCTTTTTTCTGCCGACTGAAGCAATATCATGTGTGATTGCAAAAATGTGATATTGACCGTATCACTGTTCATATGGTAATACTCTGCCTGCCTGTGGTAATTCATTCTTTAAACACATTTCTTATCTTTGGCTGTGCTCCACCTCCCTCTTCTTAAACACATTTCTCCATCTTGAAAATTCTGCACTCATTGGCTTTTTCATTCTCTTTTTGGCAGCATGCACAGTGCTCTTTGAATGTATTGACTTTTCCACTCGCAGGCCCGAAGAAAATGACCTTTTTAGCGATATTATGCATGAAATAAAAAAAACTCTGGTATAAGCGCAGGGTGTCTAGATCGAGTTGACAGGGAATTGACTGCACCTCTACTGGCTGCAGCAAAGTATTGCACTTTAAGTGTAAATATATTAAGAAATATTTAATATATATAATAGTGTATAAATATATATACATATATATACATTTAAATGTGTATTTGATTGCCACTGTAGTGTAACACAGTGCCTCTCGGTGGTGATTTAAGGAAATAATTTCAGTTAGCAACACCCCCTTTTTCTATCGGCTGTCAATGTCACCTGATAAAGGTCGAAGGTCAGAGCGGCCATTTTTTTTCCATTTTGTGTGAGACAATGTTCTCTACAACCATTTTTCTTTGAACCTTTGTTTGTAAGTGCATCCCAATTATTACAATTGTGCACGTTCATTGATGGTGTATACTTGTTACAACAAACACTATATTACCAACAGTATTTGGCCACCTGGCTTGACTCACATATGAACTTGAATTGCCATCCTATTCCTAACCCATAGGGTTCAATATAATGTTGGTCTACCTTTTGCAGCTTCAACTCTTATGAGAAGGCTGTCCACAAGGTTGCGGAGTGTGTTTATAGCAATTTTCCACCATTCTTCCAAAAGCGCATTGGTGAGGTCACACACTGAAGTCCTGGCTCTCAGTCTCCGTCCTAATTCATCCCAAACGTGTTCTATCGGGTTCAGGTCAGGACTCTGTGCAGACCAGTCAAGTTCATCCAAACCAGACTCCGTCATGCATGTCTTTATGGACCTTGCTTTGTGCACTGCTGCACAGTCATGTTGGAAGAGAAAGAAGCTTGTTCCAAACTGTTCTCACAAGGTTGGGAGCATGGTATTGTCCAAAATGTTTTGTTATCCTGGATCATTTGAAGTTTCTTTCATTGGAACTAAGGGGTCAAGTCCAACTCCTGAAAAACAACCCTACACCATAATTCCTCCTCCACCAAATTTCACATTCGGCACAACGCAGTCCGAAATGTAGTGTTGTACTTGTAACCTCCAAACCCAGACAGGTCCATCAGATTGCCAGGTGGAAAAGCGTGAGTCATCACTCCAGAGAATGCGTTTTCACTCCAGTCCAGTGGCGAGGTGCTTTACACCACTGCATCCGACGCTTTGCATTGGACTTGGTGATGTATGCCTCAGATGCAGCTGCTCGGCCATGGAAACCCTTTCCATGAAGCTCTCTGCGTACTGTACGTGGGCTAATTGGAAGGTCACATGAATTTTGGAGCTCTGTAGCATCCGCTGACCCCTCTCTGTCAGTTTACGAGGTCTATCACTTTGTGGCTGAGTTACTGTTGTTCCCAAACTAATCTATTTTCTTATAATAAAGCCAACAATTGACTTTTGGAATATGTAGGAGCGACTGGATCCGATGACCGTTCCCCGCTGCGTATCACTGAGAGCGGCCTATTCTTTCACAAATGTTTGTAGAAACAGTCTCCATGTCTCAGTGCTTGATTTTATACACCTGCGGCCGGCCCAGTGATTAGGACTCCTGGTTCTCAACATTTGGATGGGTGGTCAGTTAATTTAGGCAATATAGTGTATAAGATAATTCTAAAATTTAACATTGTATTTTGAATGCAACAAAACTGGTTATTGTGCTATGTATTTTCATGTAATGTGAACACTGATCAAACATTTTGTACATATAAGAACCCGTTTTGTGTATGTCTTTCAGTTTCACAATATAAAGAGTCTTCTGGCGCGTAAACTTTGTGGTGAAGATCAACACTAAACAGCCTTCTAAATGACTTCAACGTCTACGTCATCATTCGCTTTAACGCCAAGGACCAGTGTTCTGTCCCTTGGTGCAGCCACGTTTGGTGGTGTTGAAATTGCCCTATAAAATCTCCAATGCTTATACCACATCATCTCTAATGCAAAATCTATGTAAATTAGCAACGTGCATTTGTTTAAAGCTTTTATTTGATATTGGAATATCACAGAGACGTTAGTTTGTATCTCCCATAAGCCATATTTCTGTATGTTCAGTGTTTGAAGTAAACACTTTTAAAAAAGGACCTCAACTCTTGTCTTAACTGACAACCTGATTGACACCCTGTTACCTGTCTGCTAATGCTAGTGTTGTATATTTGATGGTGGTATGATGGTTGATGAGCCAAGGAGACGCCAAGAGGAATCGTCGAACAAAAAGCTTTATTTGTTTCAGCGAGCCTCAGACTAGAACTGTAGCTCTAGGAGAAGAAATGTGCCACATCTCTTCATTCTGCTGTCCTGTTGGAACACTGTGTTTAAATACCATGTCTTGTAGACCCCCTCTCCTCGTAGTTCTATTCTTGGTGCCGGACAGCCTGCATACCACCCACTTTATTTACTTGAGTAGTCAACCTGGGATCGATTTGGGTCCAGTGACCTCCGACATCTATCCTCTGTCCCTATGTGTGGACCTTCTACCAAATGTTACTTTCCTGGGAACTCTCTGCAGCGCCGTGGATGGACACGTGCACTTTAACCTTAGTAGAAAACTACGTTTAAAGGATTATGTGATTGATTGATTGATGGATTGAAACGTTTATTAGTAGATTGCTCAGTACATATTCCTTAAAATTGACCACTAATTGGTAACACCCGAATAAGTTTTTCATCTTGTTTAAGTCAGGGTCCATCCATCCATCCATCCATCCATCCATCCATTTCCTACCGCTTGTCCCGTTCGGGGTCGCAGGGGGTGCTGGAGCCTATCTTAGTTGCATTCGGGCGGAAGGCAGCGTACACCCCGGACAAGTCGCCACCTCATCACAGGGCCAATACAGATAGACAGACAACATTCACACTCACATTCACACACTAGGGACCATTTAGTGTTGTCAATCAACCAATCCCCATTTGCATGTCTTTGGAGGTGGGAGGGGCCTATCCCCAGGTGCATGTGTTTGGAAGTGGGAGGAAGCCGGAGTACCCAGAGGGAACCCACGCAGTCACGGGGAGAACATGCAAACTCCACACAGAAAGATCCCGAGCCTTGGATTGAACTCAGGACTACTCAGGGCCTTGCACATGCACTAACCCCTGTTTCACCGTGCTGCCCTCAGAAATTATACCTGATAAAATTTACTTCACTAGCAGGATCTAATAAATGACCAAGTGGTCAAATGAACTGTAAATTATTATTGGAATAGAATAGAATGCCTTTTATTGTCACTATACCCAGGTACAATGAGATTAAAAGTAACTCCAGTATCAGTGTGACAGTTTATATATATATAAACTGTCACACACACATATATATATATATATATATATATATATATATATATATATATATATATATATATATTATCATGTTTTTAATGATTAAGAACCCCAGAATGTACATGAAAATATAGAATGTGGGATTTACAATATTAACTATGAACGGTAAAACACTGAATATTTACAACATATGAACATCACACCTCCTTTCCATCCACATATTTTACAATCAATCTGTTTGTTGCAACACAAATGCAACAAAAAGCGAAATATGAACACAAAGGGTAACAAAAAACACCTTCAATGTGATATTTTTGATACATCATTAAGTTTTAGAACTCCCTGACAATCACATTTCAGGCTATGGAAACACTCTGTGGAAACGCTCCCCACCCACACTGCCTGGTGCCTCGTCTGAGCTGCTGTGACTTACAAATATGCAAAACATAGGAAGGAAAAAAAAAAAATAGTGCAAAAGGAGGTAAGGTGCACAGTCCAGTCCCGAGAACCAATGTTCTGAATGTGTTGTTTAAATATTATACTATATAAATATATACAGAAGCAATCAGACTGTGGGTGGAAAGTCAAAATTGCACACAGAGAGGTGCTAAACTAAAAAATCAGTGCCTATGAGAGTTCACTGTGGTTATAGCCATACTTGCCAACCCTCCCGAATTTTCCGGGAGACTCCCGAATATCAGTGCCTCTCCCGAAATTCTCCCGGGACAATCATTCTCCTGAATTTCTCCCGATTTCCTGCCGAACAACAAAGCACGCCGCCTCCAGGTGCATGGGGACCTGAGTGAGGACAGCCTTTCATCAAGTCCGCATTTTCTCCATATAAACAGCGTGCCGGCGCAGTTGCGTTATAACATCTGCGGCTTTCTGAGAGTACACAACTGCACACGCAACAAGAAAGAGACTATTATATGTGTCTCCGTTATTCACAGGTTTATCTATAACCCATAAAGTAGGCAGGCACGGAGCTATTGCTCTGCGTGTGTTTTTCCCAGCCGACACGTTAATACACTGACACACAACATCCAGATTCCCATCATGCATTGCTTCAAAACTACGGCAAGTAGTAATGTCCAAAAAACATAACAGAGATTAAGCAGAAGAACGAAGAAGAGACAGTCATGGCGACGACAAGTAAGAAGAAGTACGCTTGCAAGTCATCAGAGAGGGTGTTCAGCATGGTTAGAAAGATAATGACAGAGAATATAACGAGGATGGACAATAATAAAATAAATATATATAGCTAGAATTCACTGAAAGTCAATTTTTATATATGAAATACTTGAAATTCAATGAATTCTAGCTGTAAATATATACCCTCCCAATCTCCCGAATACGGAGGTCTCAAGGTTGGCAAGTATGGTTATGGCTTTAGGGAAAAACTGTTCTTGTTTGTCTTAGACCTGGTGACACTGTAGCGTCTTCTTGAGGGCAGCAGGTCAAACAAGTCAGGCCACCAAAATAGGAGCGCAAGACACTACACACAGGAAAAAAGTAAAACATTCAAAATAAGTCAGGATGTGATGTGACAGGTGGGGACAGTACACTTTAACAGTTGCGGGTTCGATCCCCGCTTACACCATCCTAGTCACTGCCGTTGTGTCCTTGGGCAAGACACTTTACCCACCTGCTCCTAGTGCCACCAACACTGGTTTATATGTAACTTAGATATTGGGTTTCACTATGTAAAGCACTTTGAGTCACTAGAGAAAAAGCGCTATATAAATACAATTCACAATTCACTTCAATATCAACAACCTAGTTTACATTTTAGATGTTTTCTTCTGGTTAAGCTAAAGTTAGAGTACCAATGATTGTCACACACACACTAGGTGTGGCGAAATTATTCTCTGCATTTGACCCATCACCCTTGATCACCCCCTGGGAGGTGAGGGGAGCAGTGAGCAGGAGCGGTGGCTGCGCCCGGGAATCATTTTAGGTAATTTAACCCCCAATTCCAACCCTTGATGCTAAGTGCCAAGCAGGGAGGTAATGGGTCCCATTTTTATAGTCTTTGGTATGACTCGGCCGGGGTTTGAACTCACAACCTCCCGATCTCAGGGCGGACACTCTAACTCAGTGGTTCTTAACCTGGGTCCGATCGAACCCTAGGGGTTCGGTGAGTCGGCCTCTGGGGTTCGGCGGGGCCTCCACCGTGAAGGTCAAGACACGCCCAACTCATCGTGTAAATAAAAACTTCTCCCTATCCGAGTTATTATGGATACCCTAAAAGAATGTTCCCTCTAATGTTCCATCTGATTTGCAGGTGTGTAATTAGTTGTGAGTTCATGCACTGTGTTGGTTTTGTTCTTTAAACAAGGGGATGTTCATGCACGGTTCATTGTGACGCTTTGCTGGCATCGTGGTGTGGTTTTTGTTTTCTCGTGGATGCAGTTTGAGATGGACACAGCGTGAAGGTAAGAATGATGATTTATTTAACTATAAAAACGGACTAGGAACAGAAAATACTTGCACAAAGGCACTATAGACAAAACCAACAGAAAGCGCTAGCATGTGAGCTAGGGACAAGCAACAGAGTAGCGTGGAAGCTAAAGTACACAAAAGTCTTTACCACAATGCGGGAATAGCGACGTCACCTGTTGCATCAAATAGCAAATGGGAATCCGAGAGCGAGTAACGAAAAAAGCAGGCTTAAGTACAGACAGAAATTAGGAGGCAGATGTGCGTCGAAAACACACGAAGTGCTCAGGAAGTCAAATAACAACAAGACGGGATACAAAACAGAACAAAACCAGAATATGCCATGATCCGAGTAGCGGATCATGACATTAGTTTTGTGCACCAGTAAAAAAACATACAACTTTGTCTTGAATTTAAAACTTTTTTTTTTTTTTTTTTCACTAAAGAAGGGTTTGGTGAATGCGCATATAAAACTGGTGGGGTTCGGTACCTCCAACAAGGTTTAGTTTATTTAGTTTAGTTTATTAAGGATCCCCATTAGTCTACACCGCAGTGGAGACTATTCTTCCTAGGGTCCAGGCAAAAAACATCACACAACCACAAAACAAAAGATTAAAATGCAGTACAACATGATCCAATAATAAATTGTCATAATACAAAAATAGCAACAACAAAGAACCCAAAAATACTAATAACTTTTGTAAATAATAATTTTCATACCAAAGATAAAAATAGCAATATAAAAATAGATATACTGTATACATTTTTGCAAAAATAAAACAAAGAACCAATGGCCTAAAATATACATATTAGTGTACCAAAGACGAACAATAAGTGACGAAAAGGTTAAGAACCACAGCTCTAACCACTAGACGTGGTTTTGCCTCCGCATTTTTTCAATGAACACAAAATGTGCCTTGGCTACAAAAAGGTTGAAAAACACTGACATAGAGACCCAAACACTCGATGTTGTCCTCGCATCCCATTTTGGTGCCGTGTATACAGAAGAGCAGCACAATTAAAGGTGAAAAAACACCCGCAGTGTAACACCTACTGTACCACAATTGAGTCTTACGACTTACAGTAAGAGTTATACAATTAAATGCTTGCGTCTCAGTTTACCAAACATGATTTATCACACTGTGCGTGCCATTTATTATCGCCAAGTCTTGTTTGTGTTGTATGGTATTAGTACGCAGGTGCACCTCATGTCGTGTATAATACATCAACAAAGCATGAGAGTTGTTGTGCGGAAAAAGCCTTCCCAAATCTCTTTATGTAACAGGCACTGAGAAGTGGGAGGTCATTGTGTCTGCGCTCCCTCTCAGCTGCGGAGTGGAACAAATTGTCATAATCCATGCTCGCTGTCAGCGCTTCCTTCATTTCACTGAAGCAGATTTAAAACATTAGCTCCTTTTCCACTGGAGCACACACGATGCAGAGCAGGTGCACCTGAGATCTGCCTTCTGAATGATAACACTCAGCTCTGAGGTATCGGACCACAGGTGTCAAACCCAAGGCCCGGGGGCCAAATGTGCCACATTAATTTATTTGGCCCTCGAAATCTTGGACATAAGTATCAAAGTATTGTAACTTGTCTTACTAAATGTATTATTTCTTTCTATTTTGGGGGGAAAAAAATACATGTACTCCATGTAATCGCAAATTTTGTTTACTTAAATGTTGTCTAAATATGCAAAAATATATTTTCAAACATTCAAACCATTTTTTAAACTTAAATACATACTAATAATGATGTCAAAGCAAGTTATCCGTCAAATTGTGCAGTGTAAAAGTAGCTATAGATTCAAAGGTAAAATTGTGAAATTTACTGTCGTTTTTACAGCATTTTTTTCTACATAAATAACAAAACAGTAATTTTTTTACTCTAATAAACGGTGGTACTGTTTTGGCATTTACAGTCATACATTGAAATATCTACAGTTGTTAATTTGTGGTAAAAAAACAAACAAAAAAACCCTGGCAGCTCAGGTGTCAACATTTTACTGTAAAAATGCATTTTTTTTTACAGTAAGAAAACTAATTTTACATTAAAATTCTGGCAACTAAGCTGCCTTTTTTTTTTTTTTTTCAATAAAAATGCTTTTGTTTAAAGCATTTATTTTATGTTGGAATGTCACAGAGATGTTAGTTTGTATCTCCCGTAAGTCATATTTCTGTATGTTCAGTGTTTAAAGTAAACACTTTTGAAAAAAGGACCTCAACTAGGGTCTTAACTGACAACCGGATTGACACCCTGTCACCTGTCACCTGTCTGCTAATACTAATGTTGTATATTTGATGGTTGATGAGCCAAGGAGATGCCAAGAGGAATCGTCGAACAAAAATCCTTATTTGTTTCAGTGAGACTCGGACTAGAACTGCAGCTCTAGGAGAAGAAGTGTGCCACATCTCTTCCTTCTGCTGTCCCGTTGGAACACTGTTTTTAAATACCATTTCTTGTAGACCCCCTCTCCTCGTTGGTCTAGTCTTGGTTCCGGACAGCCTGCATACCACTCACTTTATTTACTTGACTAGTCAACCTATCTCCTATCTTACTGTAAATTTTACAGTAAAATTCTGGCAACTAAGCTGCCTTTTTTTTTTTTACAATAAAAACAGCAGTACTGTTTTTTCATTGACAGTAGAATACACTACATTTTAAGGTGAAATTATTACAATTTACCATACATTTTTTTTATATTTGAGTAAACATCACTAATACAATGCATAAAACATTGTGTGAAAATAATAGTATTCACTGTTATATGCGGCCCTCTGGGGCCAAACATAACTGCCATGTGGCCCTCAGTGAAAATGACTTTGATACCTCTATATTAGTCTAACAATGTGTTTATGCTTTGTAGGTTGATTTATTTAAAACGACCGAGCACTTTAATGAATAGGAAAAAAAAACATTTTCAAATAAACTGTGATTCTTACTTGTAACACTTGTTAATCGATTAAAAAAAATCTAATCAAATAAAATATTTATATATTTTTTTATATACGTCCTGTTCAGTCACTCAGGCAAGTCACATTGTTGATGTAGGTGATCGAGTCTGCTCTACACATTTACTTAAGTGTGGAATACTCCTCTTGCCTTATTTGTATTTGACTTTATGAAACTTGTTTTTTAACTAAAACAGTTTTCCTGTAAGTGATCTGAAAAATTAATTAGAGCTGTTTATCTATTTTATGGAATAATGTCGTTGCATAGAACTTGCACCCAATGTTTATAAAAATGTATTGATTTTGAATCGAGAATCGATTCTGAATTGAATCGTTGTCCCCAAGAATCAAATCGAATCAAACTTAGTGGTGCCAAAATATTCACAGCCCTATTAATGAACACAATAACATGCCAGATTATAGCTGTTGATAGTTGTGCTTTGCAGTGGAAGTGTAATGAGCAGAGTCTGCCCATGGTGATGTAACACTGTTTTGATGTTAGTTGGGAAGGAAGGAAATGTGATCCCACCCCCACCTCCAGGGGGCAAACATATATGATATGATATGACTTGCAGGGGTCCCCAAAATTTTTGATTCGGGGGCCGCATTGGGTTTTATTAAATTTGTATATGCATATATATATATATATATATATATATATATATTAGGGGTGTGGGAAAAAATCGATTCGAATAGGAATTGCGATTCTCACGTTGTGCGATTCAGAATCGATTCTCATTTTTTTTTAAATTAGATTTTTTTAATTTTTAATTTGATTTTTATTTGAATTTTTTATTTTTTATTTTTATCAATCCATCAAAACACTACACAGCAATACCATAACAATGCAATCTAATTCCAAAACCAAACCTGACCCAGCAACACTCAGAAATGTAATAAACAGAGCAATTAAGGAGACACAAACACGACACAGAACAAACCAAAAATAGTGAAACAAAAATGAATATTATCAACAACAGTATAAATATTAGTTATAATTTCAGCATAGCAGTGATTAAAAATTCCTCATTGACATTATCATTAGACATTTATAAAAAAAAAAAAGATTAGATTAGATTAGATAGTACTTTATTTATTCCGTCAGGAGAGTTCCTTCAGGAAAATTAGTTTTCAGCACAATCCCATTCAAGATCAGACAAACATTAAAGGGAGACAGAACAGGATCGCTGACGGGTCTGCCGGCTTCCAGCGCCCCTTACAAAAAAAGATGAGATACAGGTAAACAAGGGGAGGAGAAAAAAATAGAAGAATAAAATAAAATAAAAATATCGGTCTTAGCCTGGGCCCTGGAGAGGGGGTGCAGACTGAGGCCAAGGGAAAAAAACAACAACTCATAGCAATAGTACACATCCCTCTTACATGTGTGTAAGAGGGAAACATCAAACATCAAAGAACACAGAACACATTAAAGACATTAAAGCAGCAGATACAACCAGCCACTTCTACATACAGCTATGAATAAAAAGTAAAAGAAACATATCCACTGTGGTGGCCTCTGCGGTGTTCCACGCCATCGTCCGCTGGGGTGGAGGGAGGATGGCCAGAGACAGGAGCAGACCCAACAAAGCAACCAAGACAGCCGACTCCACTCTCGGCCAGTGTCCAGTCCGCATGGATGAGCGATGATACGTCCAAGGAGACTGAGGTGTCCGACACCTGCTCACCCCAGCCAAGACACCGCAAAGCCTCTCCGTCCCAGCGCTCAGTGCCAGCTCCGCAGCCCTGTCCCCTCATCCGCAAAAAAAGAACAATAGTGTCACAGTGGCTTACACCTGCTTGACAACACACTGTGTCCAATGTTTTCACAAAGATAAAATAAGTCATATTTTTGGTTCGTTTAATAGTTAAAACAAATTTACATTATTGCAATCAGTTGATAAAATATTGTCCTTTACAATTATAAAGGCTTTTAAAAAAAAATCTACTACTCTGCTGGCTTGTCAGCAGACTGGGGTAGATCCTGCTGAAATCCTATGTATTGAATGAATACAGAATTGTTTTGAATCGGAAAAATATCGTTTTTGAATCGAGAATCACGTAGAATCAAAGAAATTGATGTATAATCGCATCGCGACACCAAGAATCGATATTGAATCGAATCGTGGGACACCCAAAGTTTCGCAGCCCTAATATATATATATGTGTATATATATATATATATATATATATATATATATATATATATATACAAACGTATATGGGTGTGTGTGTGTATGGTGCTTTTAGGTTAAAGGGATGTGGGAAATGGATGATTGGTACATTTTACCAACATTTTCCACCTTTTTTCTGTGCTGCTTTTCTGTGTACACAGCAGCAAAATGTTAAGTTCAGAGGGGACACGCTGCATTCACACCAGCCTCTTTCTCACACCCTGTAAAATACGACTTATTTTCCGCATCACTGTGTTGTATCAATGTTGACAACGAATAGGGGGAGCAAAGTTGTCCTGGCAATGTTTGGACTTCTGCGGTAGTATCAGAGGTGTCATTTACGTGGGCGACACATAAAATCAGACTTTTCGTTTTTTTTTCCTCCACGCTGCAGTTCTGGATGAATGACGACAAAGTAGACACTGTCTTGCCATAGAATATAGAATAAAATAGAATGCCATCCGACCACAGAACTGTCTTTGAGAAGGTCTTTTCTTTGTCCATATGATGTCAGATGAAACAAAAATTGAGCTGTTTGGCCACAATACCCAGATATATGTTTGGAGGAGAAAATGTGAGACCTTTAATCCCAGGCACACCATTCTCAATCAATTAATCAAACCTACCGTCAAGCATGGCGGTGGTAGTAATATGATCTGGGCCTGTTTTGCTGCCAATAGAACTGGTGCTTTACAGAGAGTTAAATGGGACAATGAAAAAGAAGGATTACCTCCAAATTCTTTAGCCCGGAGGTTGGGTCTTGGGTGCAGTTGGGTGTTCCAACAGGACAATGACCCCAAACACAGGTCTAAAGTGGTAAAGGAATGGCTAAATCAGGCTAGAATTAAGGTTTTAGAATGGCCTTCCCAAAGTCCTGACTAAACGTGTGGACAATGCTGAAGAAAAAAGTCCATGTCCAAAAAAAACAACAAATTTAGTTGAACTATACCAATTTTGTCAAGAGGAGTGGTCAAAAATTCAAGCAGAAGCTTGTGGATGGCTACCAAAAGCGCCTTATTGCAGTGAAACTTGCCAAGGGAAATGTCAGCAAATATTAACATTGCTGGTTGTATACTTTTGACCCAGAATATTTCTTACATTTTCAGTAGACCCATAATAAATTCATAAAAGAAGCAAACTTCATTAATGTTTTTTTGTGACCAACAAGTATGTGCTCCAATCACTCTATCACAAAAAAATAAGAGCTGTAGAAATGATTGGAAATTCAAGACAGTCATGACATTATGGTCTTTACAAGTGTATGTAAACTTTTGACCACGACTGTATACAAATATTGACTGTAACAATATTAAGTACAAGACCTATATCTAGTCAATAGTACAATGATTGTGTCGATTTTTTTTTTTTTAATCACAGAATCTTTTCAATCAATCAATCAATGTTTGTTTATAAAGCCCTAAATCACTAGTGTCTCAAAGGGCTGCACAAACCACAACGACATCCTCGGTAGAGCCCACATAAGGGCAAGGAAAAACTCACATTTAATGGTAAGTCGGTGACAGTGACATTGATGACTAGGGTACGCCCTTGGATGCAGGAGAACTTTAATCATAACCAAATATATTACCCTTAACTACTTGGTATTGGATCTATATCCATATTTTTAGTATCAGCCAAAACTAATGTAAATTATTCAAGCAACAGATTAATATGTGATTATTACATTCAAACTGAAGTGTTGATAGAACATGTTAAAACAGAAAGTAACCGTATATTAACAGTAAATGAACATGTAAAAAGGTCTTTATTGTCATTGCACAAGTACAATGAAACTTTGATGCAGAGAGGAAGTTTTTAAAAAATAACAGCTTTTATTTTGAAATAACTTTTTAACCTCCGGTAAAAAAGTATTTCACAAAAATATATACAACGTACGGAAAATGAATCCGAGGATAAACACTTAACTCAAAAAATCACTCCAAAAAATAAGGAGGAATACTACTTTAAGAAAATAACCCAACAAAAATAGAATATCAAGAAGAATTAACAAAAAACGCTCCTACAGGAGGAAAAATAAACTCTAATATATACAAATACAATATCTATGAATAAACAAAAAATCACTCAATCAGTGAGGAATTAAAACAAAATTTGGAATAACAAAAAACTCACCAGTTAGGTCGACGAAGGAAAACTAAGGACGCTCGAAGGAGGAAAAAAGTAAACTCAAAATTTCAGCAAAAAATAACTGCTATGGAGAACAAGAAAAAACAGGAGCAAGGCAAGAAGGGAATCATGGACATGGACGTGCACATGAACATGGACGCTAGAAGGCACGATAGACGAGACGATCTGGCAAAGGACAAACGGAGAAGAGAGCTTAAATAGGATGAGGGAGTGATGGGGAACAGGTGGAAACAATCAGGAATCAAGGATGACGTCAGACTGGTGACACAAGAGGAAGGACCCGTGATCTGAAACAAGAGGGTAGCTTTTCAAAATAAAATACATAGATCACAAGACAGAAAAACAAACAAGACTTCCCTCACCGCGGTGTGACAAAACCTGTTACAGGTTAGACAAATAAACAGTGTACAGGGTTACAGAACAGGAACGCTGACGTGTCGCCACAAGGCACCCTGTAAAAGATGGGAAAAAGGTAAACGTTGGGGGAGTATGAGTAAAACATTACAATCTAGACTGGGCTCCTCTAAAGTGGGAAAAAACCTCCTTAGCAAAGCACATATACATATTACAACATACATCTCGAGAGTTGCCAACAAAGGGGAGGGAGTAGGGGCCATGGTGGCAGGCTGCAGCTCTTCAGGCGCTGCCCATCGGTCCATCCCCCTAAGGGATTCGCGTCAAGGGCATTGGATGGGGTATGTGTGTGTTGCTTATATTTTTCGTGGATGCAAGTGTGAGTGTTGCCTCCCGTGTCTCTGTTCTGCGGCCTTGATGTCATGCAGTCGCACAAAAAGTGTGTGTCCATGAAATGGGAGTTTGTTGTGTCTTTACCGCACTATGACTTGTCCTCTAAATTCATCCTGCGGGGCAGACAGTCCGATGTTATCCAAATCACAAGAGTGTTCACAGTTATTACCGCATCCTCTAATCATTTGTGGCAGCTGGGGTACTCTGAAGCAACTTCCAATTTGTGGACAAACCAGAGCAACGCTTACTCCAGTCGGCAGATGTCCTGTTGTCATAATTCCCAAAAGGTAAATATCTTCACGTCCTCGACTGAAAGGGTCGCCAGGCACGCGGCACTCCTTCTTCTCCCAAGAGTTCGTGGTGTGACCAGCAACAACCGCTCTGTCACGACGAGCAGGTTCCCCCAAACCCAAGATCTTGACAATTTCATCTTGGCCAGTTAAAGGCCTACTGAAACCCACTACTACCGACCACGCAGTCTGATAGTTTATATATCAATGATGAAATCTTAACATTGCAACACATGCCAATACGGCCTTTTTAGTTTACTAAATTGCAATTTTAAATTTCGCGCGAAGTATCCTGTTGAGAACGTCGCGGTATGGTGATGCGTATGATGACGCGTGCGTGTGACGTCACGGATTGTAGCGGACATGTTGTTCCAGCCCGATCCTAGCTATAAATCGTCTGCTTTAATCGCATAATTACACAGTAATCTGGACATCTGTGTTGCTGAATCTTTCGCAATTTGTCCAATTAATAATGGAGACTACAAAGAAGAAAGCTGTTGGTGGAAAGCGGTGTATTGCGGCCGGCTGTAGCAACACAAACACAGCCGGTGTTTCTTTGTTTACATTCCCTAAATATGACGGTGAAGCTTTAATATGGAACAGAGCGGTCAAGCGAACATGGTTCCCTACCACATGTCAAACGGCAGGTTTCGGTGAGAAAATTGTGGTAATAAGTCGGCTCTTACCGTAGACATGAGCGGATAGCTTGCGTCGTTCCTCGTGCACCTGTCGAAGAGGCAGCTACGGACTCTCCGACCGGCCGCCCCCGAACGTGGGATGCTTCTACCGAGGAGGAGGGGAAAAAAAACCTCAGCCTGGCCCCAACGGCTGCCTTCGCTTCGCCTCGTCGAGAAACGTGCTTTCCCTCAGAGACACTGGCGGTCACCACACCCGTGGCCACACCCCTCCGACTTTCAGGTACCATATAATCTCACTAAAACACTAGTAACACAATAAGCAGATAAGGGATTTTCCAGAATTATCCTAGTAAATCTGTCTAATAACATCTGAATCCCTCCCACAGCCCTCGCCTTTTTTTTCTTTCTAGCCCTTCACTCTAACTTTCCTCATCCACGAATCTTTCATTCTCGCTCAAATTAATGGGGAAATTGTCTCGGTCTGAATCGCTCTCGCTGCTGGTGGCCATGATTGTAAACAATGTGAGGATGTCAGGAGCTCTACAACCCGTGACGTCACGCGCACATTGTCTGCTACTTCCGGTACAGGCAAGGCTCTTTTATTAGCGACCAAAAGTTGCGTACTTTATCGTGAATGTTCTCTACTAAATCCTTTCAGCAAAAATATGGCAATATCCCGAAATGATCAAGTATGACACATAAAATGGACCAGCTATCCCCGTTTGAATAAGAAAATCTCATTTCAGCAGGCCTTTAAATAGTTCCAATGTTTAGATTTGGAGAGCAGTGCAAAAAGAGGCAACAAGAAAGTTAAGATAAGACAAGACAAAGAAGCAAGCAGGAGAGGGAAGGAATGCGTCCACTCTCCATGAGTGCCAGTGAGAAAGAATGTAGATTACGGTAAACATCTATCCAGCCTTCCATTTTCTTTTTCCATTTTTTGTGGTCCCCATTATTTTGACAAGTATTAAAGTTTCGATATACATTGTTGTACCAAAAATATTGGAATCGGGACAAACTGTCAACGCGTGGACTTTGGGGTTTGTTTTTTCGGAATGCAAAGGAAAGTTGGCGCGGGCAACATGTGTAGGTAGGGACACATTTATTGATTGCTATATATATAAAATAAAAAGGAACAAAAGGCGCGCACAAGGCGGAAGTACAAAACTTGGCTAATGAAACAAAAACTAGCACTTGAACATGAAACAAAACCCAATAATCGTGACATAAAAAAACAAAAACTTACATGGTATTGCAAGAAGCAAAACTATGGACGGTATCAGAGGTTGCATGGCATGAAGTGAACAGAGGTAAAGTCGCCATGCTGACTTCCTGGCAACTTTCGGTTTAAATAATAGTTACATGATTAGTGAAAACAGGTGCGTGGCTTGGGGACAGGTGAAAACTAATGGGTTGACATGGAAACAAAGCAAACAAGGAAGTGCAAAAACATGAAACAATGGAGTCTTAAGCAAAACAGAACATAACTAAAAAAAACATGATCATAAGACATGACACAAACAAAGCTCATATGCACTAAGACTAAAAAAAGCAAGGTAGCGGTGCAAATTCATCTTAGGACAAGATGTCTGGCATCACGGCATGCTTGGACCGCACAGCGATTCCCAACTCCTGCAAGTAAATCAAGCGATAATGAGAAAATGATTGGGGCTTTTTCAGGAATCAATGGCAGCCATCTTTCATTGCTGAGGCTATGAACAATGCAAACGTCTCCTGTCACGGATTAGCTACGCTGTGCAGATAAATAACAACGTTTTTTTAATGGAAAAAGACTGCGAGTCAACAAGAAGCAGACACGGCAGACCCGAGACATCATTCAAGACGTGTTTGCTTCTTCTATACGTTGTTGACAGTGCCATTGAAAAGGTTGACAAGCAGCACAGCTCCTCTGCGATGCTGCAAGGATTGTTTACTGTGCTCTATCCCAATCATGGCTCGCAGCGTTCCTATGCTTCTGTTGAATATGTCCTTTATTGTATATGATGTAAGGGGATGAGCATCTGGTGAGCACCTTAGTTGCTGTTTGAATTCATCATTCATAGAACGGATCATCTGTCGGAAATGCTTACACCAGACTTGGCTATGAATACCCTGCAGATTGTCATGCTTTACATGAAAAATAAGCATTCCCTCTGGCTTCCATGGAAGGAAATGTCCGTCACATTTCATTTTCTTTCTAATTGCCGAACCATTCCATTATGGCCTTCCCTGAGGCCGTAAAATCCATGTATCACATACAGTACAGTTCAAAAGGTTGTATCTAACCTAGAAATAAATCTTGGATCTACTTTAGTGTAGTCCGTGTGCAGCTTGCATGTAAGTGCCATATATTTAGACAATAATTGGATGTGTTGACTCATTTTTAGTGGATAATAAATCCATACTGCTATACAAGCTGTACACTGAATACTCTAAAGTATCCTAAAGAACTACATCAGAATCACACTGGGCCCGATTAAACAATAAGTTCTTAACTTTTCCTCTTATCTTTCTTTCTAAGTGATTTCCTAAGAGGAGTCCATTCAAATTCATGATATGTTCCTAAACAGCCAAATTGTTCCCACCTGTTGTTCTTAAGTTGCTGAATGCAAAATGGTTAGCGCTTGCTTGTCTGTCATAATCTGCATATAAACATGACCTTCTTTCCCCAATATGCAAATGTAAACACCATTAATTCCATTATGTGCACAGGTAAACCCCCTTATTCCCCATACAAGGGCATCAAACACACGGAGAAAACACAAACAGATTACTGAAGAGAAATTCGTATTATCCCGCGGGGGGAATACATAATGTCAAAATGTAAGTTTAAGAAAGGGGGGGGGGCAGCTCTCGGTGGCCTAAAGCGTTCAAATAAATATTCGTCACTTGGGACAAATAGGTCTACACGGTCATGAAATATGCGCTCCCTCCACAGGGCACCATCTGCGGCATCTTGCAGTAGCAGCAAAAGCATTGCCATTGTATGAGTTTAGTCTTTTAAAGATTCACCAATTACTAAATCAACGCCCCGGTAATTCAGGATTGTGTGTGTGTGTGTGTGTGTGTGTGTGTGTGTGTGTGTGCATGCACGCACACGGTATTTTGAAATGTCTATATATTGCTCATTTTGCTATCTATCTATCTATCTATCCATCTATCCATCCATCCATCTATCTATATATCCATCTATCTATCTATCCATCTATCCATCTATACATCCATCCATCTATCTATCTATCTGTCTATCTATCTATCTATCTATCTATCTATCTATGAATTTAACATTAGACAATAAAAGTAAGGGAAGCTGTCACACTAAAGAACAAATAGGCCACGCTAAGAGGGCTCTGGACCACTCGTACATTTTGTTCTTACCTACAAACAAATCCCTGCTAAGAAAACATTGGTGAATACAAAAATCTCCTTAACAACTTCGTAAGTGGGCCTGAGAACAAAATGTGCTGTTGAGAACGGTTACTGAATGGGGCCCACTCTGTCAAACCCTTCAATTACAAATATATTGTATTGATTTGACTTGTCAGACGTGGAAACAACTGTTTTTAAGTTAACTGTAATGTTTGATTTTATTATTGTTATTAAAAGGAAATATTGCTTTTTAAGTAAACTATGCATGACAAATAATGTTCAGTAACACCATCTATAATCCAACTTGTTCACACAATTTAAGATAATAATATTCATTCTAAATGCTGTTATGTAGGTATTTGTCTTCAATTGGGCACGTTAGGTAGGTAGGTTGGTAGGTAGGTATTTATTGTCATTGCACAAGTACAACAAATCTTTGTTTTCAGCACAAATCTTGTTCAAGATTAGACAAACAAACTGTACAGGGTTACAGAACAGGAACGCTGATGGGTCGCCACAAGGCACCCTGTAAAAGATGTGAAAAAGGGTCAACGCTGGGGGAGGATGAGTAAAAAAAAAACAATCTAGCCTGGGCTCCTAAGGGGGCCTAGTCTGGAGTGGGAAAACAACCTCCATAGCAAAGTACATATACATATTACAACATAAATCTCAAGACTTGCCTACAGAGGGGAGGGAGTGGGAGCTATGGTGGCCGGCTGCAGTACTTCAGGTGTTACCCAGCTGTCCATCACCCCTAAGGGATTAAAATGCAAAATCTATTTTTGTGAGATAAATAGAAATACTTAAATATCTGTTTGTCACCTTTATTTATGATTTTAAAACAAGTTATACATAACGAAATCTAATCATCAAATGCATATGCATTTAGATTAATCATGATTAATCACAGGCAGCACCTCCAAAGACATGCACCTGGGGATAGGTTGATTGGCAACATTAAATGGTCCCTAGTGTGTGAATGTGAATGTTATCTAACTGTGTTAGCCTTGTGATGAGGTGGTGATTTGTCCAGGGTGTACGCTGCCTTCCGCCCAAATAAGGGTGAAGTTATAACATAATTGTAGTACCGTTACCAAAATATTGGTATTGTTACATTACTAGTTGAGACTTAAAGTGCAAAAATAGGATTTATCTGAACTCTTGCAGTCGTGTTTGTCTCTTTGTGATGGAGTTGCTTAGTGCAGGCCATTCACTTTTTAAAGTGTTTACAACTTTTTGCAATACCATTTGTCTTCTTTGCTCAGCGGGGCCATGACCGCTGCCGGTAAAAAGCGTCACCCGTCTCTGTTGGCACGCTGCTCTCACAATAAAACACAGGTGTCACAGTATGATGTGTGTTTGAGTGTGCGTGTGTGTGTGTGTGTGTGTGTGTATACGGCAACATCCTTCATAAAACATGCTCACCGTGTGGCAGCTTTCATGGGGGCGCTATGACTCTGCATCTTTTATTGATGATGGCAGATGATGGGGGTCGACCTCTTTGTTGTTGCAATAAAACACAGCTGTGTGCAAGTGTTTTTGACCCCGCCTCCTCTCTGCCTTTCACAGGGGAGGTCCTACGTGTTCGACCAGGTGTTCCCCACCAACGCCACCCAGGAGCAGGTCTACAACACCTGTGCCAAGCAAATTGTCAAAGGTAGGACACCTAACGAGGACGTCTTTTTGCTGTGGTGGAAGATTTAAATTCCGCGGCGTCAGCATAGAATATTATCGCTGTGTCATATTCATCACCTTTCCATCTGTCATTTATTTTCTACCTTCTGGGTTTTTTGGGAAGATGAAAGCGGGCGCAGAAAAAAAGTGATTTGTCAAGTGAGATTATTTATCTAGCGCCAGATGAAAAGGCACAAAAAGTGACGACGGCATAAAAGTCAAGGTAAAGGATTTATTGGAAACACAGGAGGGCTCTTTTATTCCTCCATAAATGGCCTTTATTTTAATATAACTTCCACTTGCTATACTGTTCTGACACCATATGATTCATCCAATCACGCTTGTAGTTAAAAAGCTTTGTTCTTGTTGAGGTTTGGGTAATTTTGTATCTGGACTCTCACTATTATGTTAGATCCACTATTGACTGAACTTTCACAATATTATGTCAGATCCACATTTTCGGTCCTCACCACGGTTTCTCATAGTCATTCTCCTCTACGTCCTCCTGGATTGTGAGTTTTTCCTTGCCCTTATGTGGGCGCTAAACCGCGGACGTCGTCGTGGCTTGTGCGGCCCTTTGAGACACTTGTGATTTAGGGCATGGGTGTCAAACTCTGGCCCGTGGGCCAAATCTGGCCCGCCGTGTAATTTAATTTGGCCCTTGAGGCAATATCAATTTAGCATTAGAGCTGGCCCGCCAGTGTTATACAGCGTCGGTGCCGCTGTAACACCGCATTCACCGCTAATACTCATACTTGCCAACCCTCCTAATTTTCCCGATAGACTCCCGAAGTTCATTGCCCCTCCCAAAAATCTCCCGGGGCAACCATTCTCCCAAATCTCAACCGATTTCCACCTGGACAACTATATTGGGGCGTACATTTAAGGCACTGCCTTTAGCGTTCTCTACAACCTGTCGTCACGTCCGCTTTTCCTCCATACTAACAGCGTGTAACATAATATTTGTGGCTTTTACACACACGCACAAGTAAATGCAAGGCATACTTTGTCAACAGCCATACAGGTCACACTGAGGGTGGCCGTATAAACAACTTTAGCACTGTTACAAATATGCGCCACACAAGAATGACAAAAATGTTTTATTCATGCATTTTCTCTTGCTACTTCAAGGCTTGAATGTTTGGTTCATTCATTATTGTTATTTTATTTTCAAATTTATTATTAGCCTGTGGAAAAAAACTGATATATTCACCTCAGACGATTGCAAATAGAAAAAAAGGCATACTGACACGATGGCGACGCATGGTGGATGCGCGTTGTCACCCCAGGGATGCAAGAGGACCAAGACAGGCAGGAGTTGCAGGTAAGAGTTGATTTAATACAAAACATAAAATAACACTGGTACAAAATACAAAGAAAAGGCGTGCCGAACGCACGGAAAGCTAGGCTAATAATTAGCAACGGGAGCAGAGTACAGAAATAGATGTGCAGAGCGCACGCGAAACTAAGGCGAGACTTAGCAATAGTGACTACAAAAAGAAGAACCAACGTGCGTATTGCAAGTAGCAAACAAACCAACCAGAAGGAACTGAGGTAGCAGGCAGGACCAAATACTAAGGCAATCAATGAAAAACAGGTGTGCGTCGAAACAAGGGCAGGTGGAACCAATGTGAAACCACGGAGACCAGATAAACAGGAAGTGCTCAAACTAAGGAATGGAAGAGTCCAAAATCACAACAGTACCCCCCCCCCCCCCTTCAAAGACAGATCCCAGATGTCCCAAACAAAGCAAAGGAACCCCCCCACAACCAGACAGTCCAAAAGTGACGGGAGGGCGGAGGGAGGACATGGTGGAGGGTCGCCAGGTCCTGTGTCACCGAATCCACCGAGGACACATTAGGTGGCGGCGGCGGGTGGAACGCCGCTGCCGCAGAAGTTTTGGCGCGCGACCTCGTACAGGCCACATCTGTGGCCGACGTGGAGGTGGACGCGCCTGCTGAGGCGGACGCCCGGGGTACGGCCACACCCATGGCCGACGTGGAGGAGGCTTGGCAGCAGCAGACGAAGGTGCGGGGGATGCAGCCGAAGCAGGCACCGATGCTGATGTGGATGCCGGCAGAGGAGCAGGTGCAGAGGCCGGCAGAGGAGCAGGTGCTGGTGTTGGCTTCAGCCGAGGTGCTGGTGTTGGCTTCAGCCGAGGTGCTGGTGTTGGCTTCAGCCGAGGTGCTGGTGTTGGCTTCAGCCGAGGAGCTGGTGTTGGCTTCAGCCGAGGAGCTGGTGTTGGTGTGAGCTCCAGCCAGAGGTCGGGTGCTGGAGTGAGATCCAGACCGTGGTCAGATGTTGGTGTGTGAACCAACACAGAGTCAGAAACTGGAGTGGTATCCAACCAAAAATTAGAAACTGGAGTCTGATCCAGATCGGGGTCAGGGACTGGTTTGTGAACCATCTTAGGACTAGGACTCGGACTACGACTCAGTCCACGAGTCGGACTAGAACTAGGACTACGACGAGGGCTAGGACAGACTAGGACTTGAACTACAACTAGGAGTATGACTTGAACAGGGGCTTGGACTACGACTAGGAGTATGAGTTGAACAAGGGCTTAGACTACGACTCAGTCTACGAGTCGGACTAGCTCTTGGACTGCGCACAGGTGGAGGAAGTCTAGCTGGTCGTTTCGGCTGAGTGGGTCGCAGCTGTGCTACCTCCGCAGCACAGCTGCTAGTACCAGGCCCTCCCCCAAGAGGCGGATTCCAGACGACCTCCTTATGGTCAGCGATTGACCCTAAGGGTGGGTGGCGGGAGGTCAGGAGCAGGGTAGACTCCACCCCATTAGTCTGTACGAGGAGAGGATTGTTCTGAGCAGCAAGAAATTTCTCCTCCAGCTCCAGTTCAATCAAAACTCTCCTGTACCACTCGTCCATCCAGGCAGGACTATATTTTTCTAGGTCAGTTTCAAAATCATTTGAGGTGGGGGTAGGACGTGAAATAGGCTGAGATGTGGGCGGGGCTTGAACCATACGGGGTGGGGCCAAAGTAATGGGAGGCTGATCTTGACAATTAACAATATACTGAGGGTGACTAGAATCAATATAAATGTCCTGATACTGTGTGAAAGTATTATTACTGTCCAAGTCTTTAGAAAATGGCTGAGATATATCGTCCACAATAAAAAAGTCTTCGGTGAAAATATCAATGGTGGAAGGCATTACGTCACCAGGGGGTGTTGACGAAATGACGTCACCGTGATGGACCGGTGGGCCGGAGGTATGCCCTGGCCTTACAGCCCAGTCGGAAGAGTGGTTGGAATATGGAGAAAAAACAAAACTTCCAAACCTCAGGGAAGAGTACTGGGCTGTTGTCTGCGCGCTGCTGTCCGGGGAAAAAGTCTTGGCGGCTTGGCGAAGGGAAGACTCTTGGTGGTCCACTGCGAGGCGGCGTTGTGCTGGTTGGTTTCTGACACGATGGCGACGCATGGTGGATGCGCGTTGTCACCCCAGGGATGCAAGAGGACCAAGACAGGCAGGAGTTGCAGGTAAGAGTTGATTTAATACAAAACATAAAATAACACTGGTACAAAATACAAAGAAAAGGCGTGCCGAACGCACGGAAAGCTAGGCTAATAATTAGCAACGGGAGCAGAGTACAGAAATAGATGTGCAGAGCGCACGCGAAACTAAGGCGAGACTTAGCAATAGTGACTACAAAAAGAAGAACCAACGTGCGTGTTGCAAGTAGCAAACAAACCAACCAGAAGGAACTGAGGTAGCAGGCAGGACTAAATACTAAGGCAATCAATGAAAAACAGGTGTGCGTCGAAACAAGGGCAGGTGGAACCAATGTGAAACCATGGAGATCAGATAAACAGGAAGTGCTCAAACTAAGGAATGGAAGAGTCCAAAATCACAACACATACTATTTTTATTCAAATTTTATTTGATAAGCCATTGATATTTTTTTAATTATTATTATTTGAAACTGGATTTTGCATGTCACTAAAGTTATATAAGCCTTGCTTGTTCAATATTTAATGCAAACTTGTTTGGGTCCCTATTAAAAGGTTAATTTGTTCAACCTTGGCCCGTGGGTTTGTTCCCTTTAGAATTTTGGCCCACTCTGTATTTGACTTTGACACCCCTGATTTAGGGCTATATAAATAAACATTGATTGATTGATTGTATCTATTAGTTTGCACTAGTGTTGTAACGATACCAATATTTTGGTACCGGTACTAAAATTATTTTGTTATTTTCCGGTATTTTTCGGTACTTTGTAAATAAAGGGGACCACAAAAAAAAATTGCATTACTGGCTTTATTTTAACAAAAAATCTTAGGGTACATGAAACATGTACCCACGCAAGTCAGTAACATCAAAGCTCATATTTGTGCATTCACGCACAGCATACAACGTTTGGTGGACAAAATGAAACAAAGAAGGAGTGGCATAAAACACGTCTGGTGAGTTCAAGGACCTCCAAAATTAGTAGGACAAAACGACGCTGGCCTAAAACTCTTTACCAAACATATTAAACAGTGGGCTTTCTAACAATTAGGAAGGTTTGTGTTATGTCTGTCCTACAAAAACATTATTAAAACAACAAATATATATTTTCCCCCCCATCTTTTTACATTTTTGAAAAAGCTCCAGGGAACCACTAGGGAGGCACTAACCCCTGGGTTGCTGACCCCCGACTTAAACCATTCAGCATTATTAGACACTTTTTCATTTGCTTATCTTGTCAAGCAATCACGACTAAAATGAACAGATATCATCTGCATAGATAAGAGGTAGTACATTCCTAGAAACACTTTTAACCCATCCGTCCATCCATCCATTTTTTACCGCTTGTTCCTTTTGGGGTCGCGGGGGGTGCTGGAGCCTATCTCAGCTGCGTAAGGCGGGGTACACCCTGGACAAGTCGCCACCTCATTATAGAGCCAACACAGATAGACAGACAACATTCACACTCACATTCACACACTAGGTACCATTTAGTGTTGCCAATCAACCTATCCCCAGGTGCATGTCTTTGGAGGTGGGATGAAGCCGGAGAACCCGGAGGGAACCCACGCAGTCATGGGGAGAACATGCAAACTCCACACAGAAAGATCCAGAGCGCGGGATAGAACACAGGACTATTCAGGACCTTCGTATTGTGAGGCACATGCACTAACCCCTCTTCCACCATGCTGCCCAACTGCTAACCCATCAATATAGATTAAAAACAAACAAACAAACAAAAAAATAGCTTCTAAAACAGAGCTACTGACGAACCCCAGAAACTACTTTAGCTCTTGTTGAACTTTAATTATTATTAAAAACATGTTGTCAACTTTCATGAATGTAGTAGCTATGTAGCCAGTTTGAAACGACATTTTCAGTGTCATATGTATTTAATTTTGTCAGAAGAATTGTTTAATTGACACTATCAAATGTGTTGGATAAATCAAAACATAAAAAGAATATATTACCATTGATCTACATCGCTTGCAATGTTACCAACAAAATTGTAGCGGCGCCATTTCTGTGGACATTCTGTGAACCCATCCATCCGTGCGTTTTCCATACTGTTTATTCTCATCGGGGTGATGAGTAAGATGGAGTCTATCCCTATGAAACTACACAGATGAATATACAAAATACATCTATCAGACAATTGTTTTAAAATTCTTCTGTAAACATTTTTTTTAGCACAGAAATAAACTAGCATTCCCAGATTCAAACAAAGAAAGATAGAAGAAGCTAATCAACTACGGTTACCACGGACTACAAAGGCAGACGCGCACAATTTTTCAAGATTTAAAGTTGTTTCTTTGGCTACTTTAAAATTCCTTGATTTAATACCTTTGATGCCATCTTTCATCAATGCCTAAATAAACGCCCCGTGTGTGATTTCAGCATCCATGGAAAATAAAATCATAGACTTATCCTTTCACCAACAAATATTTTGCAGTAAAATCATTGTCGGAATGAGTTCCTAACAAGTAAGAGAATATAATGTCGGTCTATAGCTGTGAGTAGGAAGGCGAGGAAAGCCTAAAAAGATCTCTGCAGAGAGAAGCTCTGATTAGTCTTCGGCTGGCTAACTCTGCAGTCAAAGCTTTCAGGATGATGTTTTTCCTTCTTTAACCCTTGATAGTTTTTACCGCAGGGATTTATTAGCCTGTGTGAGCAGTCTAAGACTGTTAATGCATAAGCCTTAACACAAGCAGACATGTTGTTTTCACTGCAGAGTAATTTACACAAGCTGCAAGTGTATGAACTACTATATAATATACAGTTATTATGCAGTGTAATCCATCTGATCCAGATTACATGCTCAAAAAGCAAATCTCAATTTAACAGACTCAATTATTTGACGCTGGCTGATGTGAGGTCTAAATCTGAATTGTGAAACTTTGGGCACGTTTGAGTCTTGCTTTTACATTTCTGCTTTCTTTTGTAACAAGCATTTGATCTGCCTCTTTACCCCTCAGATGTTCTGGGTGGCTACAACGGCACCATCTTTGCCTATGGCCAGACTTCGTCTGGAAAGACACACACGATGGAGGTACAGTACTGTATTTATTTAAAAGTTGAAGGGGTAATGCACTTTTCTTTTTTTTTTTAACATTTTGCCTATCATTCACAAACCCTATGTTTTTTATGCATTGTAATTCATAAAATACAGATGTATGAGGTGGCTAACCATGCAGCTAATTGGAGTACACTCTTTCGCACATAAAGCCCTCTAATGACCCGTTTACACTAAACCGGATAAGGTTATCCAGGCTAAATCCCACCTAACCTTATCCTTGTCCACACACAACAATGCCGACGTTTAAGACCCCCTCCCCTCTTTATCCGCTGGCGCTACGCGACCTAGTACGCATGCGCGGAAAATGTGCACGTCATAGTCACCTCCAGTGTTATTTTGTGTGCAAGTTCTTAAATAAACTTACCTGAACAATATCCAGTGTTGTAGTATTTCAATTAACTGGAATCCAGTGTGCTGTGGGGCCCTATTGTAATGAATCACAGCTGAGACATCATAAATTAATCACATCTTTAATAAACATGTGAGAGTACACAATGTGACAAAGAACATTTCACAACAATCAATCTAGGGATCGAGATATCTGGTCCGGACACTCCTCACTCTTTTGCCTTCACCTTCATTATACATTCTGACGTGCCCTAAACACCTCCCGAGGGAGGCGTTCGCGTGGCATCCTGACCAGATGCCCGAACCACTTCATCTGGCTCCTCTCCATGTGGAGGAGCAGCGGCTTTACTTTGCGCTCCTACCGGATGGCAGAGCTTCTCACCCTATCTCTAAGGGAGAGACCCCCCACCCGGCGGAGGAAACTCATTTGGGCCGCTTGTACACGTGATCTTGTCCTTTTGTTCATAACCCAAAGCTCATGACCATAGGTGAGGATGGGAATGTAGATCGACTGGTAAATTGAGAGCTTTGCCTTCCGGCTCAGCTCCTTCTTCACCACAACAGATCTATACGGCGTCCTCATTACTGAGGACGCCACACCGATCCGCCTGTCCATCTCACGATCCACTCTTCCCTCACTCGTGAACAAGACCCAGAGGTACTTGAACTCCTCCCCTTGGGGCAAGGTCTCCTCCCCAACCCGGAGATGGCACTTGGAGGTATTGATTCTCATCCCAGTAGCTTTGCACTCGGCTGCGAACTGATTCTTTGAGAACTGAAGATCCTGGCCTGGTGAAGCCATCAGGACCAGATCATCTGCAAAAAGCAGAGACCTAATCTGCAGCCACCAAACCAGATCCCCTCAACACCTTGACTGTGCTTAGAAATTCTGTCCATAAAAGTTCTGAACAGAATCGATGACAAAGGGCGGCCTTGGCAGTCTAACGTTTACTGGAAACGGGTCCGACTTACTGCCGGCAATGCGGACAAAGCTCTTGACACTGATCATACAGGGAGTTGACCGCCACAGTAAGACATTCCATACTCTCTGAGCACTCCCCACAGGACGTCCTGAGGTACACGGTCAAATACCTTCTGCAAGTACAAAAAGCACCCGTAGACTGGTTGGGCAAGCTCCCATGCACCCACAAGGACCCTGCAGAGAGTATAGAGCTGGTCCACAGTTCCACAACCAGGACGAAAACCACACTTACAGACTAGCACTGCAGCAAAAAAAACAAAAACAAGGCTTTTACAAACAGTGTAACTAAAGGTGCTACAGCTGGTATCCGCTCTGATACTACCTCCAAAGCCCAGAAATTGCTGAGTCGATTTCCCCCCCACCATTTTGTTTCTATTCTGCCATTTACACAGAACGAATTACAACATTAAGGGAAATCCATTTTATACAGTTAAAACTGCCATATTGGGACCCATTGCTGACCTGTCCTGGACCCAAAATACAACTGCGGTCATCCGGAAGGCCCAGCGGAGACTCCACTTCCGGAGGGTGCTGAGGAAGAACAGACTGGAGAGGCAGCTGATGGTGACCTATCGCTCGGCTGTCGAGAGCCTGCTGACGTACTGCATAACAGTGTGGTACGCAAGCTGCACTGAAGCAGACAAACAGGTGATTCAGAGAGTCATAAAGTCTGCACAAAAAATTATCGGCTGTCCCCTGCCCTCCCTGAAGGACTTACACAACTCCTGTTGCCTCAACAGAGCCAAAAACATTACCAAGGACAGCACACACCCTGGCTTCCACCTGTTTGACTTGCTACCATCAGGCAGGCGCTACAGGTGCATCAGAGCCAGAACAAACAGGCTCAGAGACAGCTTCTTTCCCAAAGCTTTCACCATGTAGAACTCTAACTTAAAATAATAATAATTCACCCCTATACAATATCATGCCCTAATACCCTACTGTGCAATACTACCCTTCGAGTGCAATACGTCCGACACTGATTGTTATTTATTACTTCGGTACTCCTGTCTTGCTCTGTATATTGTACAGTATTTTGTATTTTGTACTTCTATAGCATTTTGTATATTGTACAGGATTGCTTATTATTTTTATTGGATAGTAGTCTGTTTATTTCAATTGTTAGTTTTTCCTTTTTACCTCTTATGTCATTTATTTCACCCCATATTTGTTCCCACTACTGCACCTTAAATTGGAGTCTTTAATCTCGTTATATGCAAATATAATGACAATAAAGTTCAATTTATTCTATTCTATTCTATTCCTTTTCCAGGGATTAGTCCTCCCAATGTCTTTAGTTCTAAGGCTGTCTAATAGAATTGAAAATGAACAATAACTCTATACACTGCGATAAACTGGTGACTTGTCCAGGGTGTACTCCGCCTTCCGCCCGATTGTAGCTGAGATAGGCGCCAGCGCCCCCCGCAACCCCGTAAGGGACACGCGGTAGGAAATGGATGGATATTCTATTCTATTCTATTCCTTTTCCAGGGATTAGTCCTCCCAATGTCTTTAGTTCTAAGGCTGTCTAATAGAATTGAAAATGAACAATAACTCAATACACTGCGATAAGCTGGTGACTTGTCCAGGGTGTACTCCTCCTTCCGCCCGATTGTAGCTGAGATAGGTGCCAGCGCCCCCTGCCACCCCAAAAGGGAATAAGCGGTAGAAAATGGATGGATGGTATAACTCTATACATAATAGAATATTATAGAATGCCTTTTACTACAGGTATCACTTATACACAGGTACAATGAGATTAAAAGCTTTTATTGTGACTATAAACAGGTACAATGAGATTAATAGTAACTCCAGTATCAGTGCGACAGTCTACAAATATTGAAAACATAGAAAGGAAAGAAAATAAAAATAGTGCAAAAGGTGGTAAGGTGCACGGTCCAGTCCTGAGAAGGAATGTACTGAATGTGTTGTTTAAATATTATACTATATACAGAACATATATACAGAAGCATTCAGACTGTGGTTGGAAAGTCAAAATTGCACACAGAGAGGTGCTAATCTTTAAAATCAGTCCCTATGAGCGTTTACCGTGGTTATGGCTTTGGGGAAAAAACTTTTTTTGTTTGTTTTAGACCTGATGACCCTGAGCGCCTTCCTGAGGGCAGCAGGTGAAACAGGTCAAAGCCAGGGTGGGGGCTGTCCTTGATAATGTTGGTAGCTCTGCTGAGGCAGCGGGAGGTGTAAATGTCTATCGGGGGGGAGAGGGCAGTCGATGTTCCGCTGTGATGCCTTTACCACTCTCTGGAGACTCCCTGTCTGCAGCGGTGCAGCGGCCGTACCATGCTGTGATGCAGTATGTCAGCAGGCTTTCAATGAATGAGCAGTAGAAGGTCAGCAGCAGGTTGGAGTCCGGGTTGTACTTCTTGAGAACACTCAGGAAGTGCAGCCGCTGCTGAGGCTTCTAAGTGATTGCAGTAGTATTGTCTGATCAGGAAATATGTCAGAGATACGGACGCCAAGAAGCCGGAAGGTTTGACCTCTCTCCACACACTCACCCTTGATGTAGACGGGGGCTAGGTCAGTGCTCTTTCCTGAAGCCGACAACTATCTCCCAGGTTTTCTTGGTGTTCAGAGCGAGGTTGTTCTCTGAGCACCAGTCTGCCAACTTCCAGAACTCCTCTCTGTAGGCTGCCTCGTCACCCTTTGAGATGAGTCCGACCACCGTAGGGTCATGCGCGAACTTCACTATGAGGTTGTCGTTGTGGGTTGGACTGCAGTCGTAGGTAACACTAAGTACAAACAATAGCAACACCAATGATGGAGAGGAGGCTGAACTGTTTGAAGTCCAGGCTCTCCTCTAAAAGTGGTCGCCCTCCTCAAATACTTATGTCAATGGTTGAGATCGAAACCGAGAGGTAATTTGGCGAGTGTGTTGGACACATGCACAAACACATCTACCCACTCTCGTTCCTGCTACCTTTTCTCCCGGAACCTAGAGTAAATACAATGTGTGTGCATTTGCAAAGATAAAAACACAGGGTGCATTCATCATGTCCTTGAACATAATGTAGTGCACAAGAGGTGAGATCTCATGTACTGTTGCCTTTGTCCCAAGGTTAGAACATATTCTCCCAACAGCAACATTTGATATGCTGCCACTCTTACGGCTGAACAATGCTAGGTTCCCTTTGCCTGTGCTACAGACACAGGGAAAGAAAACATTGCGTGACAATGCTTTTCATGCAGAACAGAGACGCTGAAGAAAGCGATACAATACTAGTAAAGTGCGAGCTGAAAGAAAAGGGGCCACTCTTTTATAGCCTTGAAATCGCTGAATTGACTTCAGCCCTTTATTGCATGTTAAATTGAATACTGGTGAAGCTACCTCTGAAACTGGAACATTGCAGAGCTCTGTACTGATTACACCAAACGGTGACAGTGAAGAAAAAATGCTTTCCTGGCAGTGTGGTTCTGTCCCCTCGTTCATCGTCTGTTCCACTTCTACACAATGGCAGCATAGGAAAAAGCTGAGAAAAAGAAGGTGAATACTGACCCTATTACACTTTTGGTACTACCTCGAAGCTTGAAAATTGCTGGACTGAATTTATTTTATATTTGAGCCGTCAAAGTTAACGTGCTGACTCTTCCAGTGGAATGGATTTATTTTTTCATCGCGCTTAAAAAGTACAGAGAAATAATATTTTCAGTATGGACCAGCCAGGAACAGACATACAGTATACAGCAGGCCTGGGCAGTGGGGGCAAATAGAGAAAAAAATGGGTCTTGGGGCTGGTATATCTATCTATCTCTGTGTGTGTGGGTGTATAAATATAAAAAGCCATATATATAATTGGATTATCCAGAGAATAGTGCTCGATACCGTGGTAGAGCGCAATATGTATGTGTGGGAAAAAAAATAGAATAAATAAAATCTCCTGATGATTGAGGGAACCCCTCATGAAACAGTTCTGTAGAGATGAAGTAGTCTTGTGATTTTTCCCCCCAACATATATATATATATATATATATATATATATATATATATATACATATATATATGTATATATATATATATATATATATATATATATATATATATATATATATATATATATATATATATATATATATATATATATATATATATATATATATATATATACAGGAACACCTTGAAACTTAACTACAACTGCATGATGAATATCAAACAAACCATTGACTCACACAACAAAAAGATATTGAGCACTCACAGACAAGCAACCGCTAATGACTCTAACTCCACAGATAGCTGCAATTGCAGACAAAATATTAACTTCCCACTCAACGGAAACTGCTTATAAAACATCAGTTGTAATTGGTATATCATGCGAAAGCGCGATTCCAACCGCTGAAATACTTTGTATAGTTGAAGACTTACGGTCATTAGAAAACATCACTGCACATCATACTATGATGTGCAGGGGAATTGATTAACGTGGATCCCGACTTAAACAAATTGAACAACTTATTCGGGTGTTACCATTTAGTGGTCAATTGTACAGAATATGTACTGTACTGTACAATATACTAAAAAAGTGTCAATCAATCAATCCATCATAATGGCAGCTACAGTTTCCATCTTAAAGATATAACAACATTATTTGAGAATGTCCGGAGGGCCAGATTGAAAAGCGGAATGCGGCCCCCGGGCCTTAATTTTCCAGGAAGAACGATGGTTCTGCCACTAGGGCGGCACTCTGTACGAAAAGTAGGAAATAGGTAAACATGGAGGGAGGAAGAAGAAGAAGGGGAGGAGAAAAAAATCAGTTCGAGACCAGAAAAAAACCCTACTATACCTCATATCGCTGCTCTGTAAGCCATCATAAAAGAAGCAGGAAGGGTGTTTGTGTGCATATCTGTGTGTAGTCCTTGGGTGCATGTTAGGTCTATAAGCCTGGAGGTCGCTTCGCTCGGTGTCCCGGAACAGAGTCAACATCCCAAGTGTCTTTGCCGAGATTTTTTTCTTCCGCTGCACTGGTCTGGCTGTGGTGTACAGCATGGCCTTGCCAAGGCCACTGCAGAGGGTGTTAAGATCCGTACTCCGATCTTCCCATATTGTGGTTTATTGTTCCATTTTTGTATCACCCTGTTTGACGTCTTTATTTCCTGTTTAGTCCGTCACCATGGTAGCTCATTAGTTCACCTGCCCCTTGTTATCTACGCACACCTGTTTTCTTCTAATCACCTCCCTTATTTAAACTCGCCCCTTTTCGTTATTCATTCTCGGATCCTAATTTGCCTACGTGCAACCGTGACGACTCTCATCATTCTACTGTATGTATTTTCTCGCTAGCTCTCATGCTATGCCACTTGTTTATTCCAGTTTTCATACTGATGATTTGTTTTCTCTTTTGTACCTACGGGTCAGTTTAGTTTGTATTTTGTATCACCTAGTTCTCATACTAGCGTCTTTGGTTTCTTTTTGTAAGCTCCAGTGTTTTGTTTCTTAGATCCTTGTTGTACAATAAATCTGTTAAAACTTACCTTTGCTGTGTTCAATTTTGACGCATCCTCGAGGGAATCGAACCCGGTACCACGATGCCACACAGGCGTAACAGTATGAACCCAGCAAAAAAGAATTCCCTCGCGTCGAACCAGAGGAAGGAACCCTTTGCATTAGGGCTGTGGTTGGAGCTGATGGCTTGGGAGCAGGAAAGACTCGGCTGTGGGCCTGAAGTCTCCTCCGAAGCCGTTCGCGCTGCCCCGAAGAGGCGGGGGGTCCAGTGGAGAGGTCCCCCGCGCGGCAGTAATGTTCCAGGACCACTTATTCCTCCCCATGGACAGAGCAACTGTCATTCCATTAAGGATTCACCTTCCACTACCGGTAATCCTGCTTGTTTTTTTTTCAATCATTCCTTCGCCGCCATGACACCATCTCAGACTGTAGTGATGACATGTGGGGAACGCCCACCGGTGACGCAACACCGCCCCCTGTCGTCGATATCTTTGCTGAAGATTTTTATATTGTGGACAGTAAATCTACCTCTCAACAACTTTCTAACAATAACATTTATGATAAAATACAAAATTATCAGGACAATTTTTGTATTTATTATTCTGGTAATTCACAATCAGCTGCTTCTCCTACACCTCCTTTAAAACCTCATTTTCCGGCCAAGTCCAAGGTGTTTCCTCCCTTTTCTAAAGGAAATTCTGGAAAAAATTAAAGGGGAGGAGTCGGCCCGCCTCCAAACCTCCCACCACCCTCCCTTAAGGTCAGTCCCTGACCATAGGGAACGGGTCTGGGATCCCCGTCTGGAGGGAGGGGCTATGGTCTATAGCTGTGCTACGGAGGTAGCACAGATGCTACCCTCTAAACCACAGCCACCATGCATACCACCTTTACCTGTTTTTCCCCAGGCCAAGTCTCAACGGCCTTGTAGACCTCCTTCCCCGGTGTTCAGACTTTCGAGGTCATTACCTCCAGCACGTCCTCCTCCTCCGGTGTTCGGCACAAGTCCCTGTCCCAGTCCATCTAGTTTTGTCCTTAGCCTAATTATCAAGCCAGCATCAGACTCTCACCTGGTTTTTGTACGAGCTACTTCTCCCAGTCTGGTTCTCACACCAGCACAGGACTCTCGCCTGGTTTTCACACCAGAAAATGTTTCTAGCCTGGTTCTCATGCCAGTTTCAGACTCTAAGCTGGTTCTCACGCCAGCACCAACTCCAGGGCAGGAGCCCACTCCAGCACCAGTTCGTAAGCTGGAGCCAACTCTGGTACCAGCACCACGACAGGTACCGGTACCAGCTCCGCGCCGCCAAGCACCGGTACCAGCTCCGCGCCGCCATGCACCGGTACCAGCTCTACGCCGCCAAGCACCGGTACCAGCTCCACGCCGCCAAGCACCGCCGCCGACGGGGCTGGAACCCACACCAGCGTCGACGGCAGGGCTGGAACCCACACCAGCGTCGACGACGGGGCTGGAGCCCACGTCAGCACAGACGTTGGGGCTGGAGCCCACCCCAGCACCACCGACGACTACGCCTGCATTCACGTCGACGACTACGCCTGCATTCACGTCGACGACGACTCCTGCGGCTTCCACGCCGCAAATGACGACTCCTGTGGCTTCCACGCCGCCAATGACGACTCCTGCGGCTTCCACGCCGCCAATGACGTCCTCTGCGGTTTCCACGCCGCCAATGACCCCTTCTTCGGCTGAAGCACCCGCATCATCCTCGCCAGCTGCACTGGGGCCTGCTTTGGCTGCAGTCCCCGCACCCTCGTCTGCTGCTTCCAAGGATGCCATGTCTTCGGTGCTGAAGCGTCATCCTCCACGTCTGCCACGGGTGTGGCCTTTGCGAGGTCGTCCGCCTCGCCGTGCACCTCATCCTGCAAGGTGGCCACTGATGTGGACTTTTCAAGGTCGGCCGCCAAAACTCTTTCGGCAACGGTGTTCCATCCGCCGCCGCCACATTGCCTGTCCTCGGTGGATTCGGGGACATGCGACCTGGCGAGCCTCCACCGTGGCCTCCCTCCGCCCTCCCTTCGTTTGTGGACTTTCTGGTTTTGGGGAGGGGGTTCAAGTTTGTGTTTATGTTTTTGGGACATCTGGGATCTGTCTTTTTAGGGGGGGATACTGTTAAGATCCGTACTCTGATCTTCCCATATTATGGTTTATTGTTGCATTTTTATCACTCCGTCGTTCTACCCTCATACTTCCTGTTTAGTCATTACCATGGTTACTCATCAGTTCACCTCCTGCTCACGGCCCCGCACACCTGCTACAGATAATCACCGTCACTTTATAAGCCGTCCTCTTTTGTTTGTTCAGCCTGGGTTCATGATTTGCTTTTCACGCAACGAGTTACGCCTGCAATTCTCTCATGTATGTATATTCTCGCTAAGCTTTTCACGCAAGCCATTGTCAATTCCAGTTCTCATGCTGAAGGTTTTGTTTTCTCTTTTGTACCTACGGGTCAGTTTAGTTTGTATTTTGTATCACCTAGTTCTCATACTAGCGTCTTTGGTTTCCTTTTGTTAGCTCCAGTGTTTTGTTTCTTAGATCCTTGTTGTAGAATACTTCTGTTAAAACTTACCTTTGCTGTGTTCAATTTTGACACATCCTCGAGGGAATCGAACCCGGTACCACGATGCCACACAGGCGTAACAGAGGGAGTCGTATTGTAGATAAGGATTGTTGTTGTTGTTGTTGTTGTTGTTGATGAGGGCGTGCAATAACGTTCCAGTGGTTTATCTGCTCTCGTTGTTCGTTCGGGCTTTCAATACATCCATCCTTTTTCTACTGCTTGTCCCTTTTGGGGTCGCTGGAGCCTATTTCAGCTGCATTCGGGCGGAAGGCGGTGTACACCCGGGACAAGTTGCCACCTCATCGCTGAAAGACAACATTCATACTCACATTCACACACTAGAGTCAATTTAGTGTTGCCAATCAACCTATCCCCAGGTGCATGTTTTTTTAATTAATCCTAATTTTGCTTCTCTGAGAAGTTTCATTGTATTAGTTTATTTGAACAGGGACAACACACTGTGATCAACTTTGCTGCAAATGTGCAAGCTTTAGCTACAAAACTAGTTTCCAGCCATAGTCCCTGGGCAAGATGTAAAAAGTCAGGAGCAAACAATACACAATTAAAACAACAATTATGAAGTGCCTACCACGCATAGTGGTTAGAGTGTCCGCCCTGATATTGATAGGTCGTGAGTTCAAACCCCGGCCGAGTCATACCAAAGACTCTAAAATTGGGACCCATTACCTCCCTGCTTGGCACTCAAAATCATGTGTCGGAATTGGGGGTTAAATGACCAAAATGATTCCCGGGCGCGGCCACCGATACTGCTCACTGTTCCCCTCACCTCCCAGGGGATGGGTCAAATGCAGAGGATAATCTCATCGCACCTAATGTGTGTGTGACAATCATTGGTACTACACATTTTAACTTTAACTACTTAGAATAGTAAAACAACTGATTAATATCCCACATCAACGGCAACATCCAGCAGCACAGCCACTATACATTAAAGGCCTACTGAAATGAGATTTTCTTATTCAAACAGGGATAGCAGGTCCATTCTATGTGTCATACTTGATCATTTCGCGATATTGCCATATTTTTGCTGAAAGGATTTAGTGGAGAACATCCACGATAATGTTCGCAACTTTTGGTCGCTAAGAAAAAAGCCCTGCCTCTACCGGAAGTCGCAGACGATGATGTCATATGTTGATGGCTCTTCGCATCTTCACATTGTTTTTAATGGGAGCCTCCAACAAAAACAGCTATTCGGACCGAGAAAATGACAATTTCCCCATTAATTTGAGCGAGGATGAAAGATTTGTGTTTGAGGATATTGATAGCGACGGAGTAGAAAAAAAAAAAAAAAAAACGCGATTGCATTGGGACGAATTCAGATGTTTTTAGACACATTTACCTAGGATAATTCTGGGAAATCCCTTATCTTTCTATTGTGTTGCTAGTGTTTTAGTGAGTTTAACAGTACCTGATAGTCGGAGGTGTGTGTCCACGGGTGTGTTGATGCGCAGTGTCTCAGAGAAGTCAGCGGCAGCTTTATGGGCGGCACAAGCTCGGCTGATCTCCGGTAAGAAGCGACTTTTTACCACAATTTTCTCACCGAAACCTGCTGGTTGACATTTGGACGGAATCCATGTTCGCTTGACCGCTCTGGTCCATAGTAAAGTTTCACCTCCCTGAATTTTAAACAAGGAATCACCGTGTGTTTGTGTGGCTAAAGGCTAAAGCTTCCCAACTCCATCTTTCTACTTTGACTTCTCCAATATTAATTGAACAAATTGCAAAGGATTCAGCAACACAGATGTCCAGAATACTGTGTAATTATGGGGTGTAAGAGGACGACTTTTAGCTGTGTGTGTGCGCAGCGCTCATGCTTCCTAAAAACTCGTGAAGTCAAGCGTACACGTCATCATTAGGCGACGTTTTCAAGAAATAACTCCCGGGAAATTTAAAATTGCAATTTAGTAAACTAAAAAGGCCGTATCGGCATGTGTTGCAATGTTAATATTTCATCATTGATATATAAACTATCAGACTGCATGGTGGGTAGTAGTGGGTTTCAGTAGCTTCAACAGCACCATGGACAGTTACACACAGGCATGGTTACACAGACAGCAGCAGACAGCAGGAACAAAGCAGCAAAATAAAATACATTAATGACGAAGTTCACAAGTCTGATTCTCAAGTCGCCATGATTTTTAGCATATTTCTGAATTGCTTTAATGTATCGACATAGCTCATATGAGAAAGGCTATTGTTCCAAAACTGGACTGCCCTCACTTTTCTTGAAAGGAACTATCAGGTTGTTTGAGGAGGCGGATCTACTTTGTCCCCGGCTCACATGTACAGCATCAGAATGTGGTGGTTGGGCCAAACCACATATGGTTTTCAAAACCAAATTAGCATTATGAAATTTTCCCGGTTCAGTAGTTGATATTTGTCCAATATATTACAGTGGTGATATAAAATATTTAATGTCCAGGACTGTCAGAGACTGCTTATTTAGACAGAACAGATCGGTTTCAGTGTTGTCTTGCAGCCCTGAAACAGTGAGACGAATGTGTGTATAGAAAAATAATTTCGCACCGTCTGTATTTAAACTCTCTGTTAAAGTATACTTAAAATGAGCAAGATTTAGTTTAGCAGTGCAAATTACTTTATTAACATGCTTTTTAAATATAAATAGTGAATGTAAATGAATCCCATTTTGGTAGGCTACGTAAACTGACAGAGAGGGGTCAGCGGATGCTGAAGCGCATAGTGCAAAGACTTTCTGCACAGTCAGTTGCTACAGAGCTCCAAACTTTATGTGACCTTCCAATTAGCCCACCTACAGTATGCAGAGAGCTTCATGGAATGGGTTTCCATGGGCGAGAAGCTGTTTTTGTCATGAAAAATGGAGGTTTTTTTTTGGGTTGGTGCACCAATTGTAAGCGTATCTTGTGTATTTTATGTTGATTTGATAAAAAATAAAAATACAAATATATTTTTTGTTTTCTTTTATTAAAAAACAATTTAAAATAAATAAAAACTTCTTTTGCGGCCTGGTACCAATCGCACCGCGTCCCCAACCACCGGTCCGCAACCCGGTGGTTGCGGACCACCGGCCACTGGACTCTAAAGCAGTGGAGACGCCTTCTCTGTAGTGTGGAGTCACACTTTTCCATCTGGCAATCTGATGGACCAGTCTTGGTTTGGAAGTTGCCAGGAGAATGGTACATTTCAGACTGCACTGTGCTGAGCGGGAAATTTGGGTGGAGGAAGAATTATGGTGTGGGGTTGTTTTTTAGGAGTTGAGCTTGGCCCCTTAGTAGTTACAAGACAGATCTTTTCTCCTGCAATAAAACCCTCAGGACCTGGTAAAACAGATTTCCTCTTAGTAAAAAACATACCTTGTCTTTTTAACATTTAAATGAAGACATGAGTTGTAAAGCCATTTAGAAACAGACTCCATAGTTTTAGAATGTTTTTTTGCGACTTCCCGCTTGTCCCTCCTATATGTACCCAGATCACGGTATCATCTGCATACATTTGTACTTCACATCCGGAGCACACAGATGGCAGGTTATTGATCCATCTATCCATCCATTTTCTACCGCTTGTCCCTTTTGGGGGTCGCGAGGGGTCGCTGGAGCCTCAGCTGCATTCGGGCGGTGTAGAGACTAAATAAAAGTGGCCACAAAATTGAACCCTGTTGCACACCTACGTCATTAACAGCTGTGTTCTATCATCTAAATAGGACTTCATCCAATGTATACAGGAGATAAATTGAATCGTGCCAATTTTAAAATGAGAACATCATCACTAATGGTATCAAATATCCTTTTAAATCCTCTTAAGTGCAACACACCTCTCAGCAATCTTTGATACCACAGGGAGACTGCCAATAGTAGCTGGTGACCTCATTTGTTTTTTCCCGACGTTGGCCATGGGTTGTACTTGTATAGCGCTTTTCTACCTTCAAGGTACTCAAAGCGCTTTGACACTACTTCCACATTTATCCATTCACACACAAATTCACATACTGATGGAGGGAGCTGCCATGCAAGGCGCTAACCAGCACCCATCAGGAGCAAGGGTGAAGTGTCTTGCTCAGGGCACAACGGACGTGACGAGGTTGGTACTCGGTGGGGATTGAACCAGGGACCCTCGGGTTGCGCACGGCCACTCTTTCACTGTGCCACGCCGCCCCATGTCTACACTAAGTCGTTTAACCCCTTACACAAAAAATATTCAGCCTGAGCCCCGTTTCATTCACACTAAACCAGCGTTTAAGGTCCCCCAGATAATTTTTTACCCGGGTAGGTCAGCCGTGTAATTCTTGAATCTCCTGCTTTTAGCATTGTATGGACTCATTGATCGTTTACAAACTGAGTTCGGAGAGGAAGTGACATCAGAAAGGCCGCACCCCACACAGGAAGTGATGTCAGATAGAACAGGCCACAGCCAGCTTCATAATAAAGCGGATTTGTAACTCAGACCTAACCACTGGAAATATGAAGGCGAGTCATCCAGACATGCCCGTGTTTCTCCTTCTTCTACAAACCCCGTTTCAATATGAGTTGGGAAATTGTGTTGGACATAAATATAAACGGAATACAATGATTTGCAAATCATTTTCAACCCATATTCAGTTGAATATGCTACAAAGACAACATATTTCATATTCAAACTGATAAACATTTTCTTTTTTTTTTTTGCAAAAAATCATTAACTTTAGAATTTGATGCCAGCAAAAGGTGACAAAGAAGTTGGGAAAGCTGGCAATAAATACTGATAAAATTGAGGAATGTTCATCAAACACATATTTGGAACATCCCACAGGTGTGCAGGCTAATTGGGAACAGGTGGGTGCCATGATTGGGTATAAAAACAGCTTCCCAAAAAATGCTCAGTCTTTCACAAGAAAGGATGGGGCGAGGTACACCCCTTTGTCCACAACTGCGTGAGCAAATAGTCAAACCGTTAAAGATCAACGTTTCTCAAAGTGCAATTGCAAGAAATTTAGGGATTTCAACATCTACGGTCCATAATATCATCAAAAGGTTCAGATAATCTGGAGAAATCACTCCACGTAAGCGACATGGCCGGAAACCAACATTGAATGACCGTGACTTTTGATCCTTTGACGACACGGTATCAAAAACCGACATCAATCTCTAAGGGATATCACCACATGGGCTCAAAAACACTTAAGAAAACCACTGTCACTAAATACAGTTCGTTGCTATATCTGTAAGTGCAAGTTAAAGCTCTACTATGCAGAGCGAAAGCCATTTATCAACAACATCCAGAAACGCCGCCGGCTTATCTGGGCCCGAGATCATCTAAGATGGACTAATGCAAAGTGGAAAAGTGTTCTGTGGTCTGACAAGTCCACATTTCAAATTGCTTTTGGAAATATGCGACATTGTGTCATCTGGACCAAAGGGGAAGCGAACCATCCAGACTGTTATCGATGCAAAGTTCAAAAGCCAGCATCTGTGATGGTATGGGGGTGCATTAGTGCCCAAGGCATGGGTAACTTACACATCTGTGAAGACACCATTAATGCTGAAAGGTACATACAGGTTTTGGGACATCATATGCTGCCATCTAAGCGCTGTCTTTTTCATGGACGCCCCTGCTTATTTCAGTAAGACATGCCAAGCCACATTCTGCACGTGTCAAAACAGCGTAGCTTCGTAAAAAAAGAGGAAGGGGACTTTCCTGGCCCGCCTGCAGTCCAGACCTGTCGCCCATCATGAAGCGTAACATACGACAGCGGAGACTGAAGCTCTACATAAAACAAGAATGGGAAATAATTCCACTTTCAAAGCTTCAACAATTAGTTTCCTCAGTTCCCAAATGTTTATTGAGTGTTGTTAAAAGAAAAGGTGATGTAACACAGTGGTGAACATGCCCTTTCCCAACTACTTTGGCATGTATTGCAGCCATGAAATTCTAAGTTAATTATATTTGCAAAAAAAAAAAAAAAGTTTATGAGTTTGAACATCAAATATCTAGTATTTGTAGTGCATTCAATTGAATATGGGTTGAAACGGATTTGCAAATCATTGTATACTGTTTTTATTTACCTCTAACACAATTTCCCAACTCAAATGGAAACGGGTTTTGTACATGTACAAAATCACACATGACTACCTTAAGAGAAAGCCATTGCAGCTATTTGGGATACAACACTTCTCAGAAGGCAAGAAAACTTTCCAATGTCCAGATCAGCTGTGATTCTACTTACTGAAAAACATTGTCCATTTGTTGAAGGAGAGACAAAAAAGAATGCAAGCTTCGGTGGATGTGATAAAAAAGGTAGCGTGTGCTTTATATTGTCTGGCCATCGAGGAAAACGGTGAAGGCATTTGGACTGGCAAAGCAGGCCGTATCAGTTATTGTCCGCCATGTATGTCGCGGACTATAACTATAACGTCACCAAAAAGGAATGGACAAAAAGGTGAAGGCAAACGAGTGAAGAGTGTCCTGACCAGATATCTAGATCTCTAGATTGATTAATGTAAAATGTTCTTTATCACATTGTTTACCTGTCTAATAATGATTTGATTAATTTATGATGTCTCAGGTGTGATTCACTACAATAGGGGCCCACAGCACACTGGATTCCAGTTAATAGAAATACCACAACACTGGATATTGTTCAGATAAGTTACATTTAAGAACTTGCACACAAAGCAACACTGGAGGTGACTATGACGTGTGCATGCGTACTAGGTCGCCTTGCGCCGGCGGACGGAGGGGGGAGGGGTCTTACACGGTGGCATTGTTGTGTGTGGACACGGATAAGGTTAGGTGGGATTGACCCTGGAGAACCTTATCCGGCGTAATGTAATTGGGGCCGTAAAGACCGGCATGGCAATGGCTGGAATATTGCTTTACAGTTAAAGAGGTTTCTCGTCACTTTCAACTCATCCCCTTTTCCCAGCAGCACTCAGTGGGGGAGCACTTTATGAGCCCCTATGGGAAACAACCCTCTCTTTCAAGTCTCTCTTCTCTTCACTCCCGTATCGTTGCTTCCCTCACTGTAGGGAAAGCTCCACGACCCCCAAGGAATGGGCATCATTCCCCGGATTGCCGAAGACATCTTCCATTACATATTTGCCATGGAGGAGAACCTCGAGTTCCACATCAAGGTCAGTTGGTGCTGTGCTGCACTTTGTGGCACAAATAGTACAGTATGTGTCGGTACGGCGCTCAGACCTGTGATGTAATAATCCTCTGGTAGACGGCTGCTGTGTAATCAGCCGAGCATCAGTAAATCACCATGTTTGAAACGCTGTAATCCCGTAGCATTTGTTACGCTGCAGGATAATGCCTTCAAACAGTGCAGCAAATAACAATTGTCATTGTTTCCCCTGCAGGTATCCTACTTTGAGATCTACATGGATAAAATCCGTGACCTGCTGGACGGTGCGTGCTTAAGGCGCAAGTAGCCGCTTTTACATTCAACAATAAGGATAGTATTCTATCCTCCTGACTGTATTTATTATCTGCTTCACATAGTATGGAAAGCACACATTGAAGACTCGTATTACACACACACTTGTGTCTATGTATATAAATTGTATGCACAAAGGAGGTATAAGGCATCCATAAGATTGGGTCTGTAGTAGAGAAAAGCTTAAAATACTATGCAGATAAGCCTTTAAGTTAAGAAAAAGGGGGAACGAGCTGCATGGCAGTGTTTCCTACAGGAGTGCAATCTACACTATATTGCCAAAAGTATTTGGCCACCCATCCAAATGATGAGAATCAGGTGTCCTAATCACTTGGCCCGGCCACAGGTGTATCAAATCAAGCACTTAGGCATGGAGACTGTTTCTACAAACAATTGTGAAAGAATAGGCCGCCCTCAGTGATTTCCAGCGTGGAACTGTCATAGGAGGCCACTTGTGCAACAAATCCAGTCTTGAAATTTCCGCACTCCTAAATATTCCAAAGTCAACTGTCTGCTTTATTATAAGAAAAGTGAAGAGTTTGGGAACTCAGCCACCAAGTGGTAGGCCACGTAAACTGACATAGAGGGGTCAGCGGATGCTGAAGCACATTGTGCAAAGACTTTCTGCACAGTCAGTTGCTACAGAGCTCCAAACTTCATGTGACCTTCCAATTAGCCCACCTACAGTACGCAGAGAGCTTCATGGAATGGGTTTCCATGGCCGTCCAGCTGAATCTAAACCATACATCACTACTGTAAGTCCAATGCAAAGCGTGGGATGCAGTGGTATAAAGCACGTCGCCACTGGACTCTAGAGCAGTGGAGATGCCTTCTCTGGACTGATGAATCACACTTTTCCATCCGTCAATGTGATGGACCAGTTAGGAACTAAGGGGCCAAGCCCAATTCCTGAAAAACAACCCCAAACCATAATCCCTCCTCCACCAAATTTCACGCTCGGCACATTGCAGTCCGAAATGTACCGTTGTCCTGGCAACCTCCAAACCCAGACTGGTCCATCAGAAATTTCACCACTGGATTTGTTCCATTCATACAAACATTCACACACTGATGGCGGGATGGCCATGCTAGGCCCTAACCACCACCCATCAGGAGCAAGGGTGAAGTGTCTTGCTCAAGGACAAAATGGGTGTGACAAGGTTGGTAGAAGGTGGGGATTGAACCAGGAACCCTCAGGTTGCTGGCACGGACACTCTCCAAACCGCGCCATGCTGGGCTCCTAATGAATGTTAATAACATAAAAACGTTAACTATAATAGTTTGACAAAAACAATTTTGCAGCACGAACGTAGCACAAACGAATGTCAGTATTATTTTTAATATTTGGAATGATCAGGAGGGCCAACTTAGGTCTTTGCAAAGCAATAGTCTGTGTTTGTATTAGATTTGTGCAAGGCGTTATCATGTTGGTTAAGTGGTCTGTGGTCATGGTCTACACCAGTGTTTTTCAACCTTTTCTGAGCCAAGGCACATTTTTTTCATAAGAAAAATACGGAGGCACACCACCAGCAGAAATGGTTAACACATGAATTTCACCAGGTTGTCGTGCCATATTTTGAGTTTGTTGTTGTTTCCTGTGTGTAGCGCTTTAGTTCCTGTCTTGCATTGTTATTTTGCTGACCCTTCCTGATTTGTTGGCGTTCTCTTGTAGCAGCTTACGCCTTCCTTTGAGTACTATTGCCCGCACCTGCATTGTTTTGGCAATCAAGATTATTTAAGTTGTGCGTACGCTATCCTTCTTGGTGGGGACATTGTTGATTGTCATGTCATGTATGGATGTACTTTGTAGGACACTGTCTGCGCTCCGCATGCTGTAAGTCTTTGCTGTCGTCCAGCAATCTGTTTTTGTTTACTTTATAGCCAGTTCAGTTTTGCATAGCCATCCTTATGCTCCAGTGCCTTTTCCTAGCCTTTTGTTCATTTTTCGTTTTAGTGTTACGCCGGATAGTCGAACCTCGGATTCAGGAGGAACAGTGTGGTTTTTGTCCTGGTCGTGGAACTGTGGACCAGCTCTATACTCTCGGCAGGGTTCTTGAGGGTGCATGGGAGTTTGCCCAACCAGTCTACATGTGCTTTGTTGACTTGGAGAAGGCATTTCACAGTGTCGCTCGGGAAGTCCTGTGGGGAGTGCTCAGAGAGTATGGTGTACCGAACTGTCTTATTGTGGCGGTCCGCTCCCTGTATGATCAGTGTCAGAGCTTGGTACACATTGCTGGCAGTAAGTCGGACATGTTTCCAGTGAGGGTTGGACTCCGCCAAAGCTGTCCCTTGTCACCAATTCTGTTCATAACTTTTATGGACAGAATTTCTAGCCGCAGTCAAGGCGTTTAGGGGTTCCGGTTTGTTGGCCGCTGGATTAGGTCTCTGCTTTTTGCAGATTATGTGGTCCTGATGGCTTCATCTGGCCGGGATCTTCAGCTCTCACTGGATCGGTTCGCAGCCGAGTGTGAAGCGACCGAAATGAGAATCAGCTCCTCCAAGTCCGAGTCCATGGTTCTCGCTCGGAATAGGGTGGAGTGCCATCTCCGGGTTGGGGAGGAGACCCTGCCCCAAGTGGAGGAGTTCAAGTACCTAGGAGTCTTGTTCACAAGTAGTGGAGGAGTGCATTGTGAGATCGACAGACGGATCGGTGCAGCTTCATCAGTAATGCGGATGTTGTACCGATCCGTTGTGGTGAAGAAGGAGCTGAGCCGGAGGGCAAAGCTCTCCATTGACCGGTCGTTCTATGTTCTCATCCTCACCTATGGTCATGAGCTTTGGGTCATGACAGAAAGGATGAGATCACGGGTACAAGCGGCCAAAATGAGTTTCCTCCGCCGGGTGGCGTGGCTCTCCCTTAGAGATAGGGTGAGAAGCTCTGCCATCCGAGAGGAGCTCAAAGTAAAGCCGCTGTTCTTCCACATCGAGAGGAGCCAGATGAGGTGGCTCAGGCATCTGGTCAGGATGCCACCCGATCGCCTCCTTAGGGAGGTGTTTAGGGCACGTCAAACAGGTAGGAGGCCATGGGGAAGACCCAGGACACGTTGGGAAGACTATGTCTCCCGGCTGGCCTGGGAACGCCTCGGAATCCCCCCGGGAAGAGCTGGACGAAGTGGCTGGGGAGAGGAAAGTCTGTGTTTCCCTGCTTAGGCTGCTGCCACAGGGACCCGACCTCGGATGAGTGGAAGAAGATGGACGGATGGATGGGCTGTCTCCCGCTCTGCTCTGCATATTGGGATCACGACAAACCATCCTCGATGCGTTCCAACTTCTACAAAGCAATGAACTACTGGCTGCCACCTACTGATTTAGAGTGTCACATGGTTTCCCTGCCCAGCTCTACACAGCACAGGCACCAGACAACGGCACATTATCATAGTTATTGATTAGCAAAAAATATTTTTTGGACCAATTAAGTGAAGTTGCATAATTTCCGACGGCCCACTGGACAATATCCCACGACACACTAGTGGAAAAAAAGACCTACAGCATACGTGTGTGTGTTTGTGTGTTCATATGTGTGTGCGTGTGCATGTTCCGCTGTCTAACAATAACCTCCTTTTCCCGTCACTGCAGTGACAAAAACCAACCTGTCCGTGCATGAAGACAAACACAGAGTTCCTTACGTGAAGGTGAGTCATCCTCATGTTGACGAGTGATTAACAGGAAAGATCCCATATCAGTTATTGAAACATTATCCATTACAAAATATAATAGGTCTCTTTTTTGTTGAAGATGTTTCACACTGCAAAAACCGAAATCTAAATAAGATTAGATATCTCAAATAGGGGTGATATTTGCTTATTTTCTGTCTGATAAGATACTTCTCACTAAGCAAATTTTATGTTGGTGTTTTACTTATTTTAAGGGTTTTGGTCCTAAATGATCTCAGTAAGATATTATAGCTTGTTGCTGAGATTTGATGACCTATATTGAGTAAAACGTGCTTGAAACTAGAATATCAACTGTTGCAAAGCTGTGTCATCAGCACTCACAAGTATAAAAGTACTTTTTTAAAGTAAGAATTTCTTATTTTAAGCATGAAATAAAAAATCATGACTTTGATTTCAGATGACAGCCAAATGGACTATGCTGTTTTATTTTCAATGAAACAATACAAAATACAAATAGTAGTACATTTGTTATTAGTGAGAATATACTAATTTTAAGGGGTTCATTAAGTTTAGCTAATTTTACTTGTTTTGGAAAGTCTTGACAAGCCAAATTGTCTCGTTCTATTGGCAGATAATTTTGCTTATTTAAAATAAAATACCCCTAGCGCAAAAAGCAAGACAATTTGAAATATCTTTGACACGCAAACATCTGCGCCGTTTATTCAAGCAGACAGCAGTATGTAAAAAGTGATGTAAAAAGTATTTTTACATCAAGAGACTCAACATGGCGGTCACAACAAACCCCCACCTTTTGTAGTAAAACTCTTGAGGGTCACTTAAAGGGGCCACACCGAATTACTCACTCATAACTGAATATATGAATGCTAAGCAAAAACAAGATTATGTGCACAATAGAACAATGGCAGTGAATAATAACGACAAAGGTAAATTATGTCCTTAAAGCAACAGTACAATATACAATTACAGAAGACTGATGGCTCACCGCCTGGCAAGTAGGGGTCTCAGTTTGAGACCGCAAAAAAAAAAACAACTCGAGCAACAATAATCACATATGCACTGCAAAAAGTCAGTGTTCAAAAACAAGAAAAAAAAAAAATACAAAAATGAGGGATTTTTTTTTTAAACTCAGCAAAATTATATACCAATATAACACGAACATTTGGCTTGTCGGGACTTTCCAAAACAAGTAAAATTAGCTAACTTCAGTGAACCCCAAAAAAACCTTCAAAAAGGTATATTCTTGCTAATAACAAGTGTAATTTTCTTGGCAGAAAAAAAAGAGAACTTTTTGCTCAATATGTTGAAAAATATTCTTAAATTAAGTACATACTGGTGCTATTATCTTGACATAATGATATGCGCTTGGAATTACATTACTTGAAACCAGCAAACATATACTAAAAACAAATATATTGTTCTTAATGGAAAGGAAACAAGGCAACCACTTGTTACTCTCGGGGTCTCCTAGCCGCTCAGGCAAATCATATGGTCTAAATATGCATTTTTCCATCGATAACAAGACATCATCGCGTCAAGTGTGTGCTCTTTCAGTCAATTAGTGCGCATTTAATTTAAATTTTCCTGAAGGAACTCTCCTGACGGAATAAATAAAGTACTATCTAATCTAATCTAATCTATATACAGCCCTGTCAAACATTTTTTTATTGTAATTTTGAAGAATTGATCTGATTGTGCATGAACTATTTCTGTTCAAAATTGTTAGAAATGTCATATGTTAAATGTTTAAATATTAACTGTCAGTTTACTGTACTGTGCCAACTGTACTTCTATACGAATACGTATTTTCTATTGGTTGATTGAAAATAAAACAGCAAAGTCCGTTTGGCTGTCCTCTGTTTTAAATTATGAAACACAATTGTGTCAAAGTCTTGTTTTTTTTTTTACATGCTTGAAATAACACATTATTACTTAAAAAAAAAGCAGTTTTGTACTTGTCAGTGTTGATGACACAGCTTTGCAACAGTTGATATTCTAGTTTCAAGCAGGTCATAAAATCTCAGCAACAAGCTGTAATATATTATTAAGATCATTTAGAACCAAAACACTTAAAACAAGTTGAACAGTAACATAAAATCTGCTAAGTGAGAATAATTATCTTATCAGACAGAAAATAAGCAAATATCACACTTATTTAAAATATTCAATCTTAATTACATTTCAGTTTTTGCAGTGTGGGAAACCTCAAAGAACACTGAGGATATTAAAGACATTAAAAGATCAGAGCTGCTCCAACCAGCCATTACTGCATAGAGCTACACACACACACAAAAAATACATCTGTACATACACACTGTGGTGGCCTCTGCGGTGTTCCACACCATCGCCTGCTGGGTTGGGCGGAGCTTGGCCAGAGACAGGAGCAGACCCAACAAAGCAACCACCCTCGGCCGCCCACAAACTCTCGGCCAGTGGCCAGTCCGCATGGATGAGCGAGGATGCATCCAAGGAGACTAAGGTCTCCGATACCTGCTCATTCAGTCCAGACACTGTGAAGCTTGTCCGGCCCGGTGCTCATTGCTAGCTCTGCAGCTCTGTCTCTTCATCCGCATCTCCTCCATTCTCTCCAAATGTGGTAGAGAACCAGCAGCTGGTCTCCATGGCCAAAAGGCTCCCAGAAGGCAGATCCAGAGTCTACAAAAGAGCACCGCAGAAGTCACAAAAGTAGCACCCCTTGTAGCACAGTCCCAAAGGGTCTCGAACAAGAAGGCAAACAATAAATAAATACAATAAAATAAAAAAATTAAAATAAAAAGCACATGAGCTCGAAATTCACTTCGTTTTGCATCACGGAACAAAATCAACATCCCGTGTGTCTTTGAAAAAGGGGGAATAGTGGGGGGCCTTAGGGAGATCTTAGGGTGTGTTCCTTCACTTTTGTCTAAAAGCGCCAAATTTGGCACAGGTGTAGCTCAGGGCATACTTAAATGATTTGGCTAGGATGCCCATGCCGGTGATCTTTGGGGTTGCCACAGCAGCTGATCCAATAAAGCCACCAACTGAACACGCTTTTGCCTCTACATTTGAACAGATGAGCTACAAATCCAAACTTGGTGTCTATTTCATGTTTTTTGACCATTACAAATATGATGGAAAAATTATCTTTATGATTGGGTGTGTGTAGACATCTTTTCAGCATATTTCCAAGATGGCGGCTATGTAATAATTAGGTGTACCTTAACTTTTGATACTTTTGGCAAAATATTTTATATTTTTTGAGCATCGAAACATACTGGAATGATAGGATTTATGATCATTTATTTATTAGAGCACTTTAATTTCCATATTAACAACATAGCCATTATCTACCAAAATGTATTGCACATATATTTCAACACAGATAGAATGTAAAGCTACAGATATATTTCATTGTAACATTAGTAAAAGTAGAGAAAGTCAATGTTACCCCCCGTAATATAGGTTTCAGTTTCAACAGAAACGGATCTTACAGAGAAGGCTCCGACACTGTTATCCACACCGTGTGATATTAGTTTGGTGCCTCGACAGGCAACTGTTGTGTCTCCTGACTTCTCCTGATGTGAAACTCATACAGAAAAGCTCATTTGTTTACAGTCCTTTTGCTGCCTAATCTAACAATGTGCAAATCATCAACTTTATTTCCATGTAATGCATTTTTCGGTGTAGCTATTATCAAACAATATGGCCTCCACATCATCTGAAAGTAATAGCAGCAGCAGCAGCATCAATTGGGACTTATGTTGTCTCTGCCAATTACAGTCTGATGAACCCTTACAAACAACCAAAAGCGAAGGACTTTTGTCACTAGAAAAGGATCTCAAAGATTTCATTGAAATTGTGAATTCTATACCTTCATGTATAAATATCACAATTGATCAATTGAATGATGGTTCACGTATGGCATCAACACTTGTGTTGAATAGGGCCAAATACCACAAACGCTGCAGAAGCTATTGTAGTAGTTCGAAAGCATGAGGATCATGCTTTTTCCTCCTAATTAAGTCCAAAAAAGCTTTGATCAAGTCATCCCCAAACCAGTAAAAGGTTGGAAGAAGGTGGGGATCGAACTAGGAACCCTCAGGTTGCTGGCACGGCTACTCTCCTAACTGTGCCACGCTGTACCCAGTGGCATTTATTGTTGGATATGTAAAGGGGAGGATTCGAAAGATCTGCACAAGGCATTAACAAATAATGTTGATTCCAAAATGAAAAGCTGGGCAGAATCTAGTAAAGATTTTAAACTTCTTAGGAAATTAGTGACTCAAGGATCTGTGGTGCACGTAGCAGATGTGTACTATCATGCCAAATGTTATCTGAACTTGAGATATGCAGCACAAGTTGCACAACATAAAACATCGTCCAGCATATCAGAAGAAGAAGCGTCGACCAGTGAATCCAGAGAAACCTTTGACACTCTGACTATAGTGCCAAGTGTTGCCCTATTTGAGGATTCAGATTGCTCCTTCACAATTTCAAATTTAAGGCAACTCTATAGAACCCTTATGAATGAACGTGGGCATGTCTCCTATAATGAACCTCACACAACAAGATTCAAGACACATCTCCTCTCTTTGCTACCTGACTGGAGTGAACACCAGAAAGGGAGGGAGACTTACATTGCAAGCAAGCAAAAAGTGGCAGACAGTGTAGCTAGAGGCCATGATTCCAACCAGATTGACCAAGATTAGGCACTTTTGTTGACAAGGGCTGCCTTGGTTTTACACAAGTATTGTTTACAACCAGGACAGAAATTTGATGGCACCTTACCTATCAACTGTCTTATGATATCTGTTCCTGAACCTTTAAGAGTATTCCATGACATTGTCCTTCAAGGACCGGGGACTCCTCAAAGCCTATGAGGATAATACAGAAGATCCAGTACACTAACCTAGATGCACACACTTGGTGCAGCTTTTGTCAAGTAATTGGGGATCAAAAACAACACCCCCCTCCTCCAAAACAAAAATAAAAAAAATAAAAACGGGAGAAAAAGACAGCCTCTACGTAGCCTGCCCCGCAAGTACCCAAAGAGTAGTTGCCCTTTAAGCGAAACCAATGTCATTAACCAAAGCCGAAATTTCAAAAGAGTGCCTCTTCTCTTGTCTCTCGATGTATTTCCTTCATTAGGACTTCATTGGGCACCACATGATTCCATTCATTCCATTGAAAATCAATTCTCGATTCCAAATAATATATTTGTAAAAATATTGGGTGCCAGTTCAATCATTAACTTCATGGGAAACCAGCGAAACAGGCTTGTAGGGATAATCTAGCCTCTGTGTTTTTTCCTGACCTAACGTATATTCCGCTCTACCCCGGTATTGAGCACCGTATAACGGATAAACCATATATACATATATATATATATATATATATATATATATATATATATATATATATATATATACATATGAGCGTGTGTGTAGATGTTTATCATGCTTGGTGCTTATACATAGCCTTTAGCGACACATTTTACTGTTAAAACATCAGTAAAAAGTAGGGCTGTGAATCTTTGGGTGTCCCACGATTCGATTCAATATCAATCCTTGGGGTCACAATTCGATAATATATCGATTTTTTTCGATTCAATTCGATTTGATTTTCGATTAAAAAAACGCTACTTTTCCGATTCAAAATGTTTCTGTATTCATTCAATACATAGGATTTCAGCAGGATCTACCCCAGTGTGCTGACATGCTAGCAGAGTTGTAGATGAAAAAAAAAAAAGCTTTTATAATTGTAAAGGACAATATTTTATCGACTGATTGGAATAAGGAACATTTGTTTTAATTATTAAACGAACCAAAAATATAACTTAATTAATCTTTGTGAAAATATTGGACACAGTGTGTTGTCAAGCTTATGAGATGCGATGCAAGTGTAAGCCACTGTAAAACTTTATTTTTATTTGTATAAATGTCTAATGATAATGTCAATGAGGGATTTGTAACTAATATTGATACTGTTGTTGATATAATTCATTTTTGTTTCACTACTTTTGGTTTGTTCTGTGTCGTGTTTGTGTCTTCTCAATTGCTCTGTTTATTGCAGTTCTGAGTGTTGCTGGGTCAGGTTTGGTTTTGGAATTGGATTGCATTGTTATAGTATTGCTGTGTAGTGGTGTGTTGGATTGATAAAAAAAAAATCACAAAAAAAAATAATCGATTTTTGTCTGTCTTCTTATAAGGGATGCACAGAGCGCTTTGTCACAAGTCCCGACGAGGTGATGGACGTGATAGACGAGGGGAAGGTGAATCGCCACGTCGCCGTCACCAGTGAGTCGCACTCTTGAACTTGTTTGTGCGTATGTCTCTGAACACAAGCTACATGGGTATTCTTTTGCCCCTCAGACATGAACGAGCACAGTTCCCGCAGTCACAGCATCTTCCTGATCAGCATCAAACAGGAGAACGTAGAGACCGAGCTCCAGCTGAGCGGGAAGCTTTACCTGGTGGACCTGGCCGGGAGTGAAAAGGTAGACATTTTTATTTAAACAATGGCAGATAAGTAACAAATATTGTCATCAGTGTATGTATTTTTTCTAGGGATTTACAGTAGCAACTACAAAGCCCATTAATTTGTTCAAAACTTTTTAAAAACTAAACTGAGATAGTAAAGTGATTTCCATCGTGGAACTGTCATAGGATGCCACCTGTGCCACAAATCCAGTCGTGAAATGTCCTTGCTCCTAAATATTCAAAAGTCAACTGTTGGCTTTATTATGAGAAAATGGAAGAGTTTGGGAACAACATCAACTCAGCCATGAAGTAGTAGGCCATGTAAACTGACAGGAGTCAGCGGATGCTGAAGCGCATAGTGCAAAGAGGTCAAAATGTGGTGGAGGAGGAATTATGGTGTGGAGTTGCTTTTCAGGAGTTGGACTTGGTCCCTTAGTGCCAGTAAAAGGAACTTTGAATGTTCCAGGATACGAAAACATTTTGGACAATTCCATGCTCCCCACCTAGTGGGAACAGTTTGGAACGGGCTCCTTCCTCTTCCAACATGTGCACCACTGAACAAAGCAAGGTCCATAAAGACATGGATGACCGAGTCTGGTGTGGATGAACTTGACTGGCCTGCACAGAGTCCTGACCTGAACCCAATAGAACACGTTTGGGATGAATTACAATGGAGTCCGAGACACAGGCCTTCTCCACCAACATCAGTGTGCGACCTCACCAATGCGCTTTTGAAAGAATGGTGGAAAATTCCTATAAACACACTCTGCAACCTTGTGGACAGCCTTCCCAGAAAAGTTGAAGCTGTAATAGCTGCAAAAGGTGGACCCACATCATTTTGAGCCCTATAGATTGGGACTCACATATAAACTTCAAGTTTATATGTGAGTCAAGGCAGGTGGCCAAATACTTTTGGCAATATAGTCTACTTTGAACGTGGACACTATGATGCCATCATAATAATTAGCTCAATCGGAGATGATGCATGTATTTTCTTTGAAAAGGCAAAAAATTATTTATACATTTAAAAACAAATCTGAGTTATTAATTAATGTTGACATATATTTTTTGTCAAAATAAATAGTTTTTGCTCTAATTTTCCATTTTTGCTGCGTGTTGTATAATGTACTTTGTTGACAATGTTTCTAGAAACTTCTCCAATCTTTTTAGAGACTTATTCTTAATTAAAAATGACTAGCCACACATTAAGCATCATTTTCTGTAGTTATCGGAGACAAGTGGCGGCTGATGGGCTTTCAAGTCTGGGACGCTCATTTTCAGCTACAATCCATCCATCCATTTCTACCGCTTATTCACCTTTGGGGTCGCGGGGGGCGCTGGTGCCTATCTCAGCTACAATCGGGCGGAGGGCGGGGTACACCCTGGACAAGTCGCCACCTCATCGCGGGGCCAACACAGATAGACAGACCACATTCACACACTAGGGTCGATTTAGTGTTGCCAATCAACCTATCCCCAGGTGCATGTCTTTGGAAGTGGGAGGAAGCCGGAATACCCGGAGGGAACCCACGCAGTTATGGGGAGAACATGCAAACTCCACACAGAAAGATCCTGAGCCCGGGATTGAACCCAGGACTACTCAGGACCTTCGTATTGTGAGGTAGACGCACCAACCCCTCTGCCACCGTGAAGCCCATTTTCAGCTACTCTCTAAACACAAATACAGTCTCTCTCTCTCTCTCTCTCTCTCTCTCTCTCTCTCTCTCTCTATATATATATATATGTATATATATATTGCCAAAAGTAAAAGTATTTAGCCACCTGCTTTGACTACATATGAACTTGAAGTACCATCCCATTCCTAACCCAAAGTGTTCAATATGATGTGGGTCCACCTTTTGCAGCTATTACAGCTTCAACTCTTCTGGGAAGGCTGTCCACAAGGTTGCAGAGTGTGTTTGTAGGATTTATAGGTTTATTTTCCACTATTTTTCCAAAAGCGCATTGGAAGGCCAGGCTCTCAGACTCTGTTCTAATGTATCCCAAAGGTGTTCTATCGGGTTCAGGTCGGCACTCTGTGCGGGCCAGTCAAGTTCATCCTCACCAGACTCTGTCATCCATGTCTTTATGGACCTTGCTTTGTGCACTGGTGCACGGTCATATTGAGAGAGGAAGGGGCCCGCTCCAAACTGTTCCCACAAGGTTGGGAGCATGGAATTGTCCAAAATGTTTTGGTATCTTGGAGCATTCAAAGTTCATTTCACTGGAACTAAAGGCCCAAAGCTAACTCCTGAAAAACAACCCCACAGCATAATTCCTCCTCCACCAAATTTCACACTGGGCACAATGCTGTCCGAAATGAAGCGTTCCCCTGGCAATCTCCAAACTCGTCCATCAGATTGCCTGATGAAAAAGTGTGATTCATCAGTCCAGAGAAGGCATCTCCACTGCTCAAGAGTCCAGTGGGGACGTGCTTTACACCACTGCATTCCACGCTTTGCCTTGGACTTGGTGATGTATGGCTTAGATACAGCTGCTTAGCCATGGAAACCCGTGTGTTTTTTCTCGAGCAGAGAAACTGATTGCTTTGCTTAAAGCAGTGGTTCTCAAATGGGGGTACCCGTACCCCTGGGGGTACTTGAAGGTATGCCAAGGGGTATTTGAAATTAAAAAAAAACATTTCAAAAATATCAACAATTCAAAAAATCCTTTATAAATATATTTATTGAATAATACTTCAACAAAATATGAATGTAAGTTCATAAACTGTGAAAAGAAATACAACAATGCAGTATTCAGTGTTGACAGGGAGATTTTTTGTGGACATGTTCCATAAATATTGATGTTAAAGATTTATTTTTTTGTGAAGAAATGTTTAGAATTAAGTTCATGAATCCAGATGGATTTCTATTACACTCCCCAAAGAGGGCATGTTACGTTGATGATTACTTCTATGTGTTGAAATCTTTATTTCACTTGTTTATTTTTCAACAAGTTTGTAGTCATTTTTATATCTTTTTTTTCCAAATAGTTCAGGAAAGACCTCTTTCAAATGAGCAATATTTTGCACTGTTATACAATTTAATACATCAGAAACTGATGACATAGTGCTGTATTTTACTTCTTTATCACTTTTTTTCCAACCAAAATTGCTTTGCTCTGATTAGGGGGGTACTTGAATTAAAAAAAATTTTCACAGGGGGTACATCACTGAAAAAAGGTTGAGAACCACTGGCTTGAAGGAATGAACATGATATGACAAAGAGACGTTAGCAACTTGCCAAAACAAGAGCCAACCTCTTGGGTGTATGTGAGGGTATTTAAATGTCATTTGTAATCTAGCACCACCGTAAAGTGTCAGCCTTTCAGAAGGCTAAGAGTGAAATTCACAAATGTTTACAGATTCTGCATGTAATTAATCGTGGTGACCCGCCACCGCAAAATAAAAGCCACAACACCTTAAATATGAGGGATTTTTTTTTTACCTGAAAACATTTGTAATGTATTGTATGAATGGATATATTTTGAAAAGATGGTCACTACAATGTTAAACTTTAGAAGAGATGGGAGACTGACTACCTTGTTTTGTAATGAGGTAAATTATACCGTATACAGTTTTCTTATATGGTTGTTTACTCACATGCATTTGTATTTGGTCACAGAATTCTTTAGAGGATTATTTTACTAAGATCAAAAGTGCAGATGTCTATCACAGCTCGTCCAGAGAGTGGGGGCTTTTGCCCCCAGGACATTGGGGAACTTAAAGTGCAGCAGCAGTTGGAGTTAAGGAGGAAGTGTAAAAACATTAGCAACATCTGGTAGAAAGCCCCCACAGACAGGAGTATAGGATAGGGGTCGGAGGTCACCCGACTCAAACTGATCAAAGGAATAATTTCAGGGAAAGATTGACCGGTTCCAATGCTAGAATTACAAATAGTAACTGTCTTCGTGTAAAAGGTATTTTAGGACACTTTTCCAAGAGGACAGCCACGCCGTCCCAAAAAGACAAGAAGCAAGGAAATAAACAGAGACAGAATTACATTTTGCTCAATTTGAGGAGAGACGTGGTTACTGTACTCTCTGTACTGTCTTCCACCACGCTCTGGCAAAAGATTGTACTCCACCTCTTTTTATTAGGACTTTCCCTGTTTACATGACAACAGCTGTTTCTAAAGGAATGAGGGGTATGTAAACAGCCATTGTTTTCGGTGACATTAACCCAAAAGAAAAAGATGTCACGGGCTTGGGCTAGTCCTGAATTCAGCTTGGGAAGGTCTTGGATCACAATTAATAAACCCCCTCCCGTCTCCTCCCATCGTACACAATGGAATTTTCCAAGCCTTTGGCTTGGTGTAACGAAGACAGCTTCTTGTCTGTTCATTGGGAACTCAGAGAACAGAAAGTGTTTTGATAATTTACATACAATTTTTCTGGCAGTAATCTGGCCCACTCTTTCTCCTGGAGCTGCAACTCCAGTCTGAGGCTCACTGAAACAAATAAAGCTTTTGGTTCGACGATTCCTTGTTGTTCTGCTCATCACCCATTACACGACCATCAAATATATAACAAAATGTGCTTCCACAGTTGCTCACCAGTCAGATTACAGTTTCATGTGAACCTCCCAACAGATCCAGAGGGACACCTGCAGTAGAAAATGGATGGATTTGTTTGAAATATTTTACATTTAACATGCCAGCATTTTACAAACGATACGAAAGACTTTGACCATGATTGATTACTCAATTTGTTATCAAGATACAGGAGAACTTTATGCGAGGGCAGCCGTATAGGTGACCACCTGCTGCTGCTGTCCGCCTGACATGGCCAAGGAGTCACAGGATCATGTTTTCACAGCAATAGGTGGCGAAATGATCCCATAGATACATTAATACATGTCCTCACAAATATTAGTCCATCCAACCATCCATCCATCCATCTTCTTCCGCTTATCCGAAGTTGGGTCGCAGGGGCAGCAACCTAAGCAAGGAAGCCCAGACTTCCCTTTCCCCAGCCACTTCATCCAGCTCCTCCCAGGCCAACCGGGAGACATAGTCTTCCCAACATGTCCTGGGTATTCCCTGTGGTCTCCTACTAGTCTGACGTGCCCTAAACACCTCCCTAGGGAGGCGTTTGGGTGGCATCCTGACCAGATACCTGAACCACCTCATCTGGCCCCTCTCCATGTGGAGGAGCAGTGGCTTTACTTTGAGCTCCTCCCGGATGACGGAACTTCTCCTGAGGAACTCTCCTGAAGGAATCAATAAAGTACTATCTATTTCTCACCATGTCTTTAAGGGAGAGCCCCGCCACCCGGCGGAGGAAACTCATTTGGGCTGTTTGTACCCGAGATCTCGTCCTTTCGATCATAACCCAAAGCTCATGACCAGAGGTGAGAATGGGAAAGTAGATCGACCGGTAAATTGAGCGCTTTGCCTTCCGGCTCAGCTCCTTCTTCACCACAACAGATCGATACAGGGTCTGCATTACTGAAGATGCCGCACCATCCGCTCTTCCCTCACTCGTGAACAAGACTACAAGGTACTTGAACTCCCCCACTTGGGGCAGGGTCTCCTCCCCAACTCGGAGATGGCACTCCACCCTTTTCCTGGCGAGAACCGTGGACTCGGACTTGGAGGTTCTGATTCTCATCCCAGTCGCTTACACTCGGCTGTGAACGGATCCAGTGAGAGTTGAAGATCCTGGCCAGATGAGTCAATCAGGACCACATCATCTGCAAAAAACAGAGACCTAATCCTGCAGCCACCAAACCGGATTCCCTCAAATATTAGTATGAATATGAATCAATAAATGCATTGTTGAAAGTTAATTTTGTGTCAATGCCTTGATCGTTTTTTAAAAATTGTTACAATTAAGTGTTGCATCTAATCTTTGTTTTTGTTTTTTGTTGTTGTTTTTATTACGACAAATGGCAGGTTTTTGTGTATATGCAAGCTTGTTACATGAGGGCCCAGGTCCTTTGCTCTCTGGAGATTTGGCCCTCTAAACAATTCAGTTAAAGAACCCTGATGTATGGTGTATGTATACATGTATATTGTTGTGTATACAATTAACATTAGTGTTGACTGAAAGGTTTGCATGATCTGCTCAACATTCCTACATCAAACATTATTGAACAAGGTGTGAGCAGGAAACCGCTGCTCTGCCTTTTTATTTTGTAAAAGCCTGATGTAAATTAAATTATCCCATGAGGTAAAATTGTCCTTAAAAAACACTGCTTAATGCCAATGCTTGTTTGGCACAGAATCATTTCCTAGGAATTAGTTGTACTGAATTCCATAGTCAATTTTTTTGTGACCCGTACGATAACATTCTTTCTGTAACCACAGGGAACCATGGCCCCTATAAAATTCAACTTTATACAAGCAACGCTGAAACTGCTTTCTTTCGTAAATGTTTGATCCAGCTTTTAACCATCAAGTCTCATATGTAATATGTCTCTGTCAGGTCAGCAAGACGGGGGCAGAGGGAACTGTCCTGGATGAAGCCAAGAACATCAACAGGTCCTTGTCGGCCCTCGGCAACGTCATCTCAGCTTTGGCCGAAGGAACGGTACGATGAAAAGTTTCTTATCAAAGTAGTCTACTACTTTCTAAACCTTTTATTTGTTGAAATACTTACATATGCAGTAGATCCCCACATGTATATATTTGCGATGTGACATTTGCAGATTTATTTTGTCTGCTCTACATGGTAAATTACGTTTTTTTATGGTTCCTATAAAGGGAACTGTACTTATTATTTTTTTTTTTCCCATTACCGTATTTTTCGGACTATAAGTCGCAGTTTTTTTCATAGTTTGGCCGGGGGTGCGACTTATACTCAGGAGTGACTTATATGTGAAATTATTAACACAATACCGTAAAATATCAAATACTATTATTTAGCTCAATCACGTAAGAGACAATACGTATAAGATTTCATCGGATTTAGCGATTAGGAGTGACAGATTGCTTGGTAAACGTAAACACATGTTCTATATGTTATAGTTAGTTGAATGACTCTTACCATAATATGTTACGTTAACATACCAGGCACCTTCTCAGTCGGTTATTTATGCGTCATATATCCATCCATCCATTTTCTACTGCTTATTCCCTTTGGGGTCGCGGGGGGCGCTGGCTCCTATCTCAGCTACAATCGGGCGGAAGGCAGGAAACACCCTGGACAAGTCGCCACCTCATCGCAGGGCCAACACTGATACGGACAACATTCACACTCACATTCAAACACTAGGGCCAATTTAGTGTTGCCAATCAACCTATCCCCAGGTGCATGTTTTTAGAAGTGGGAGGAAGCCGGAGTACCCGGAGGAAACCCACGCAGTCACGGGGAAAACATGCAAACTCCACACAGAAAGATCCCGAGCCTGGATTTGAATCCAGGACTGCAGGAACTTCGTATTGTGAGGCAGACGCACTAACCCTCTGCCACCGTGAAGCCCATGCGTCATATAACGTACACTTATTCAGCCTGTTGTTCACTATTCTTTATTTATTTTAAATTGCCTTTCAAATGTCTATTCTTGGTGTTGGGTTTTATCAAATACATTTCCCCCCAAAATTTGACTTATACTCCAGTGCGACTTATATTTGGTTTTTTCCTTCTTTATTATGCATTTTCGGCAGGTGCGACTTATACACCGGAGCGACTTATACTTTGAAAAATACGGCATTCACAATCCGTATGTAAGACAAGAACACATGATTTTCTTTTTTGTATGCAATGCATAAAATATAGCAAGTACAAGGTGGCTAACAATGCAGCGAATGGGAGTTCACAATTGCGCTCATAACACCCTTTAAAAAAACATCCCAAAAGCGGCAATAATACTCAATAAATTACCCCGTGATCTGAATATCAACCAAGTATTGTTATTATAAGCGCGAGGGCAGACAAACTATTTTAGCGGCACAGTGATTACAGCTTATGCAGCTATTGACATACTGATGCTTCTAAATAGTAGAAGGTTGTGGCCATAAACTGACAAGTTGGTCAACCTCCATATTCAACTTGATGACAAGAAAGGCACAGAAAGAAACTCATGTACTTTTTTTGAAAACCCGGGCAAGGAATATGATTAATTCTTCATCTAAACCGGAAGATATGAACATCGATTCAGCCGGCACCCAAGTGAGAGCAGACATTCCTGGGGGTGCAGATAACTGACAATATGACCTGGTCCCTACACACCGGACCTCTTGTAAAAAGAGCTCAACGTCGCATGCACTTTTTGCATCGGATGAGAAGAGGACAGCTCTCTCCACCGATTCTCATTCCATTCTACAGAGGCACAATATAGAACCTCCTGACCAACTGCATCTCTGTCTGGACTGGATTATGAGCCTACAGTGCCTCAGACTGGAAGCCTCTGCAGAGAGTGGTGAGGACGGCGGAAAAAATCATCTTTACTCCTTTTCCTCCTATCCGAAAAATCACAAAAAGCTGCTGCCTGACCAGGGGTCAGAAAATCTGTAGAGACTCGTCCCACCCCCACCAAGGACTGTTTTCACTGCTGGACTCTAGAAAGAGGTTCCGCAGCCTCCGTAGCAGAACCTCCAGGTTGTGTAATAGCTTCTTTCCTCAGGCCAAAAGACTCTTGAATGCATCATAATAATCCCCTCAATTACCCCCCAAAAACGGATTAACTGGCTGGAATATAAAGACAATATAACATACATCCATAAACGTGGATGCATATGCAAAAGTGCAATATATTTATCAGTACAGTAATCTATTTATTTATATCTGCACCTTATTTATTTTTTATCCTGCACTACCGATCCAGTCAGAGCTGAAGATCCCGGCCAGATGAAGCCATCAGGACTACATCATCTGCAAAAAGCTCACTGGATCGGTTCGCAGCCGAGTGTGAAGCGACCGGAATGAGAATCAGCACCTCCAAGTCCGAGTCCATGGTTCTCGCCCGGAAAAGGGTGGAGTGCCATCTCCGGGTTGGGGAGGAGACCCTGCCCCAAGTGGAGGAGTTCAAGTACCTAGGAGTCTTGTTCACGAGTGGGGGAAGAGTGGATCGTGAGATCGACAGGTGGATCGGTGCGGCGTCTTCAGTAATGCGGACGTTGTATCGATCCGTTGTGGTGAAGAAGGAGCTGAGCCGGAAGGCAAAGCTCTCAATTTACCGGTCGATCTACGTTCCCATTCTCACCTATGGTCATGAGCTTTGGGTCATGACCGAAAGGATAAGATCACGGGTACAAGCGGCCGAAATGAGTTTCCTCCGCCGGGTGGCGGGGCTCTCCCTTAGAGGTATGGTGAGAAGCTCTACCATCCGAGAGGAGCTCAACGTAAAGCCGCTGCTCCTCCACATCGAGAGGAGCCAAATGAGGTGGTTCGTGCATCTGGTCAGGATGCCACCCAAACGCCTCCCTAGGGAGGTGTTTAGGGCACGTCCAGCTGGTAGGAGGCCACGGGGAAGACCCAGGACACGTTGGGAAGACTATGTCTCCCGGCTGGCCTGGGAATGCCTCGGGATCCCCCGGGAAGAGCTAAACAATGTGGCTGGAGAGAGGGAAGTCTGGGCTTCCCTGCTTAGGCTGCTGCCCCCGCGACTCGACCTCGGATAAGCGGAAGATGATGGATGGATGGATGGATCCTGCACTACAACGAGCTAATGCAATAAAATGTTGTTCTTATCTGTACTGCAAAGTTCAAATTTGAATGACAATATTAGGAAGTCTAAGTCTAAGTCTCTAACATTGTTAAATAAGTGACAATTTTTTTAAATTTCAGTTTTTATATCTTGTTCAGCACTTCGCAATACTGCTACATCATACTAAAGCTGCATCTGTTTAGCACACAGCTTCTAAAACTTGTAGCTCATCCTCCTCATCCTCCTTATATTCTGGCTCAAAAGTCTACGATTCTAGATCATCATTTTTTTTTCCAAAGTAGTCTTTGTTGTCTCTTGTAAGGTCTGCATGATGAGTAGTGTTGTTATTGAAGGGACAAGTGAAAATTGTGATGCGTCTGTGAAATTTATATACCGCTGTATTATTAAATTGAGCAAAATACATGCATAATACATGTTACTTTTAAGGGGCCTGTTACTATATTACATATATACTTACAGCATGAAAAACGCGCATGAAAACGTTTGGATTTTCTTTAGAGCGCTTTAAAGGCAGAATAGAGCGAATCCCATTTGTTCCATTGTTAGCTGACTTTTGCCAGTGTTTACTTACCATTTAGAAGGCAAAAAATGCATGGTTTTGGGTTAGTGAAGAATGCTGAAGAATGCACTAACAACCTGATAAATCCGAAATAGAAAGAGATGATATGCTACATGGTGGTTGTTTGAGCACACTGCAGCTAGACTTGGATAGTCCCACTTCTTAATGCTTAGTACCCGGCCAAATTAGTTTAATACATATAATCTGCTCCTGTCTGAGCTGCCACCTTATCGTTGTAGATGAGTTTGCGTGTCCCAATGATCCTAAGTTGTCCGGGGGCTTTATGCCCCCTGGTAGGGTCTCCCAAGACAAACAAGTCCTAGGTGAGGGATCAGAAAAAGAGCAGCTCGAAGACCTCTATGAAGAATACAAATGAAGGACCCAGATTTCCCTCGCCGGGATGCTGGTTACCGGGGCCCCCCTCTGGAGCCAGGCCCGGAGGTGGGGCACGATGGCAATCGCCTGGTGGGCTCAGCCCGAAGAGGCAACGTGGGTCAGGAGCCATAGAGGTCAGGTGCAATGTGAGCTGGGCGGAAGCCGAAGGCAGGGCACTTGGCGGTCTGATCCTCTGCTACATAAGCTAGCTCTTGGGACGTGGAACGTCACCTCGCTGGGGGGGAAAGAGCCTGAGCTAGTGCTCGAGGTGGAGTAGTTTCGGCTCGATATAGTCAGACTCACTTTGACGCACAGCAAGGGCTCTGGAACCAGTTCTCTCGAGAGGGGCTGGACTCTCTTCCACTCTGGCCTTGACAGCAGTGAGAGGCGACGGGCTGGGGTGGCAATTCTTGTTGCCCCCCAGCTCAAAGCCTGCATGTTGGAGTTCAACCCAGTGGACGAGCGTGTAGCTTCCCTCAGCCTTCAGGTAGGTGGACAGGTCCTGACTGTTGTTTGCGCAGCTCAGAGTACACACCCTTTAAGGATTCACTCGAGGGAGTACTGGAGAGTGCTCCCTTGGATGATTCCCTCGTTCTACTGGGGGACTTCAACGCTCATGTTGGCAGTGACAGTGAAACCTGGAGAAGCATGATTGGGAAGAATGGCCGCCCGGATCTGAACCAGATTGGTGTTTTGTTATTGGACTTTTGTGCTCGTCACAGATTGTCCATAACAAACACCATGTTCAAACATAAGGGTGTCCATATGTGCACTTGGCACCAGGACACCCTAGGCCGCAGTTCAGTGATCGATTTTGTAGTTGTATCATCGGATTTGCAGTCTCATATTTTGGACACTTGGGTGAAGAGAAGGGCAGAGCTTTCTACCGATCACCACCTGGTGGTGAGTTGGCTGCGATGGTGGGGGAGGATGCTGGACATACCTGGCAGGCCCAAACACATTGTGAGAGTTTGCCTAGCAGAATCTCCTGTCAGAGAGAGTTTCAATTCCCGCCTCCGGAAGAACTTTGAACATGTCACGAGGGAGGTGCTGGACATTGAGTCCGAGTGGACGATGTTCCGTATCTCTTTTGTCGAGGTGGCCGATTGGAACTGTGGCCGGAAGGTGGTTGGTGCCTGTCATGACGATTTTTGTTATTTGGCTCCAAAACACCCCTACGTTAGTGGAAATGCGGCAAATGAGTGAAAGCGACAGAAATGTTGCTATGGAGACAAGGGTTTTCTTACGTGCCTGGCTGCAGTCACACCGAGATACCTGTCCGTCAATAAGAAAGTCCCTGATAACCTGGACCAATTCAAACATGATTTGTTTTATATTGTTTAATTTGCATTGCCTCACACGAGGAACACTACATCTATTTTTATATGACGCCAGATAACACTGCGGGAGCCGTCACTTTTTTGCGCTAGCTATGCCGGTACTTTTCGCCGACTCCGGAAAAGCGGAACGACACACATTGCGGATATAACATTATTCTCCGTGCGTCGGCTAACTACAAATATATTCCACAACCCCAAACATGTCTTTTTTAAAGCCTGCAGTGAAGAGAAAGGTTAGTGATGAGCAAAGACAATTCCAGGAAAAGTGGGAGATGCAATATATCTTTGCTGAGCACAGGGGCACCCCGACGTGTCTTATTTGCACAGAGAACGTTGTGGTACACAAGGAATACAATTTGAACCGTCATTATACAACTACACATGCTGAGGAGTATGCAAAATACCAGGGAGATGAGAGAGTGAACCGGGTTGCAAATATAAAAAACTGTTTAATCAGGCAACAAGATTTCTTCAAGAAAGCAGCCGAAAAGAGCGATGCAGCAGTCAAAGTTAGCTACGTGGTGAGTGAGATGGTTACTACGGCGGAAAAGCCATTCAAAGAAAGTGAATTCATTAAAAAGTGCATGTTAGATTTTTTTTAAGAAATCTTTTCTTGCAGCCCAGCCTCATCCAGTTTCTGCATGCAGTGGCCCCCAGATAAATTGCGTTTGAGACCCCTGTTCTAAACTGATAAGATACAAAAGGAGTACATCATACTCCTAATACACATTCCAATGCCTTCAAGGTAAGTCACAGAGTTTACTTGCGGACATAAGATACAAGAACAAAGTGTACACATGGGAAAATATTAACTGCTTCAAACATGACTATAAATAAAGAAATTACTCTTAAAAATATATGCATTCTGACAGTACGGGTAATGGGTGCCAAAAAGTGGTCTGGGTTAGTTGTGGTGGTTCCTTTCACCACTTTTGTTGCAGCAATTGCCACATCATAGTATGCACAGTGTTCATTTGAAAGTACTTTTGATGCTTTTTGTCTGCTTGCTCCTTCCTGTCCTGTGCAGAAGCCTCATGTGCCGTACCGTGACAGCAAAATGACGCGCATCTTACAGGACTCACTAGGGGGGAACTGTCGCACCACCATGTTTATCTGCTGCTCTCCCTCCAGCTACAATGACACAGAGACCAGGTCCACGCTCATGTTCGGCCAAAGGTAAAGCACACGCCTGGATGCTGCTGCCACATTTGATAAGCCGTTCACGCGCACTTACCTCCAACCGTTTTGCAACCCTTTGCCATTTCTGACGTGGGCTGTAATCATCGTCAAAGCAGACGTTTTGGTTGTTTGCGAGATTGGTCACACACAACAGACCACTGCCATTGTGAAGTAAACACAATGTAAAAGATGATCTTCCAGTCAGGCTCGACAAGCGCTATATGACGCAACTAATCTGCATTTAAAAAGCAACCTGACGTCACGCAGATAATGCAGCCTGCTTTGATTAATCAAATATACAGCACATGCACTCAAGTTCAGGGAGGGGCTCTAGGATTTTTTTCTCCCCCAGGGCATAGGCGCCGATCCCGTGGGTGCTCGGCGTTCTACGGAATTGATGGCAACGTTTAATCTTTGAAAAATAATGTTTGTTAAAGCAATCTTGTTGTTGTTAATTTTGTGCCGAAGCTGGTCCCGGTTTAAGTAATAAAAAAGTCACAAATCATACAGTCTATTATTGGCAAAACTTAACCAAGATTTCATTGTTCCTGATAACGAAAAATTGACACAATCATTTGGACTTTGATCACACTGCACACAAGTGAATGATGAGCAAACTTAGTCAGCAGCCATACATGTCACACTAAGGGTGGCAGTATGAACTATGCCAGCACTGTCATAAACATGTGCCATATAGTGAAACCACACTAAACAACAAGGGCAAACACATTTTGGAAGAATATTTGCACCACAACACAACATTAACACTACAGAATAAATTCCCAGAATTCCCTGCAGCACCAACTCTTTCGGGACGCTACAATAAAAACAAACGCCATTAGTGGATCTACACCTGACATCCACTGTAATGATACCACGTACAATAGCGTATCTAGTCGATACTGCTATGAATACATCTATATTTTTTACCATCACAAAATCATCTTTCGTTTTTTTTTACATGTATATTATGTTTATAAAGTCAGGAAAAATGTCCCTGGACACATGATGACTTTGAATTTGACCAATGTATGATCCTGTAACTACTTGGTATCGGATTGATACCCAAATTTGTGGTATCATCCCAAACTAATGTAAAGTATCAAAGAAGAGAAGAATAAATGATTATTACATTTTAACAGATGTGTAGATAGAACATGTTGAAAGAGAAAGTAAGCAGATATTAACAGTAACTGAACAAGTAGATTAATAATTAATTTTCTACCGCTTGTCCTTGATAATGTAGACAAAATAATAGGTAGAAAAATGGCACAATATGTTACTGCATACATCAGCAGACTAATTAGGAGTCATTCTTTGTTTACTTACTACTAAAAGACAAGTTGTCTAGTATGTTCACTGTTTTATTTAAATAAAAAACTGAAACATGAACACATGTAATGTACCCTAAGATTAAAAAAAATAAAGCAAATAATTACATTTTTTGTGGTCCTCTTTATTTAGAAAAGTACTTAAAAGTACCGAAATACTTTTGTTACCGGTACCAAAATATTGGTATCGGGACAACATTAATACATACAGACCGAGCACCCACTGGCAGAAATGTAGAACGGCGCCTATGCCCCAGGGCTAGGAGGGGTGGGCGGTGGGGGTGGCGGGGTTTGGAGGTGCTAAACATTAATCGATCTTCATGACTTTAGTTCTAATTTGTTTGATAAAATCAATTATGATATACATCACAAGCATGTTCCATATAAAAGTAGTTTTAACTGAATCTGACAAATTAATATTCAAAAATATAGTCAAGCTGTTGTGGTGAAGAAGGAGCTGAGCCGGAACGCAAAGCTCTCAATTTACAGGTCGATCCACATTCCCATCCTCGCCTATGGTCATGAGCTTTGGGTCATGACCGAAAGTTCATGACCATAGGTGAGGATGGGAACGTAGATCGGCCGAAATGAGTTTCCTCCGCTGGGTGGCGGGGCTCTCCCTTAGAGAAGCTCTGCCATCCGAGAGGAACTCATAGTAAAGCCGCTGCTCCTCCACATCGAGAGGAGCCAGATGAGGTGGCTCGGGCATCTGGTCAGGATGCCACCCGAACGCCTCCCTAGGGAGGTGTTTAGGGCACGTCCAACTGGTAGGAGGCCACGGGGAAGACCCAGGACACATTGGGAAGACTATGTCTCCCGGCTGGCCTGAGAATGCCTCGGGATCCCCCGGGAAAAGCTACATGAAGTGACTGGGGAGAGGGAAGGCTTCCCTGCTTAGGCTGCTGCCCCTTCGACCCGACCTCGGATAAGCGGAAGATGATGGATGGATGAATGGATGGATATAGTTAAGCCTAACGCAAGCAACAATGGCAAAAATGTTTCACGTCCAAACGTGACGGATACAGCAACAGACTGGTGTTGTAATAAGTAATAAGTGTCTTTATTCATATTCATATGCAAAAAATGCATTAGCAATAATGTTTCGGATCACAACGTAAAAACTTAAAGCCCCACTGAGGAACTTTCAGTTTTGGTTGATTTTGATGGCGCCAGTGGACATGTTGGGTTGCTTTTAGCACTTCAGTCATCAACAATTATATAATTTGAGAAATGGACATTGAAACAGTGTAGGTCCGACTTGGTAGGATATGTACAGTGAGCAATGAACATAGTGAGTTCAGAAAGCATAATAACAAGTATATACATTTGATTATTTACCTTTGATTACTTACAGTCCGGGGAGGTGGGATGTGGTGGGGAGAAGGGCTGGGCTAGGGTTGTAGTTGTCTGGTAGTGTTCTTTTATTGTGGTTTTGAAGGACGATAGAAATGCACTTTCTTTAACACCTGTTGGGAGTGCATTCCATATTGATGTGGCATAGAAGGAGAATGAGTTAAGCCTTTTGTTAGATCGGAATCTGGGTTTAACGTGGTTTGTGGAGCTCCCCCTGGTGTTGTGTTTATGGCAGTCGTTTATGTTATGGAAATAGTTTGACATGCACCTCGGTATCAGGGAGGTGTAGCGAATTTGCAAGTTGTTTTATTCTGTTCTCGACCCTGAGCTAGCCCACTTTGGAGAAGTGGGTAGGAGTGAGGTGTGATCTGAGGTGGAGGTCTAGAAGTAACCTGACTAGCTTGTTCTGGGATTTTTTGAGTCTTGATTTGAGGGTTTTGGAGTTGGTGGGGTACTCAAACTTTATATTTGCGGTTTGCAGTCATTGCGATTTTTTTCTTTACACAATCCTTTTTATAGGGGAACATTATCACCAGACTTATGTAAGCGTCAATATATACCTCGATGTTGCATAAAAAATACCATATATTTTTTTAACCGATTTCCGAACTCTAAATGGGTAAATTTTGGCGAATTAAACGCCTTTCTGTTTATGCCTCTCTGAGCGACGACGTCAGAACGTGACGTCACATCGGTCGTCAACGCCATTTTTCCCTACACATCAGACGCATTAAGTCAAATCAGCTCTGTTATTTTCCGTTTTTTCGACTGTTTGCCGGTACCTTGGAGACATCATGCCTCTTCGGTGTGTTGTCGGAGGGTGTAACAACACGATCAGGGCCGGATTCAAGTTGATTTACGTAGAATGTGTATCGATTAGCACGGCATGCTAATCAATACTAACATGCTATTTAGGCTAGCTGTGTGTACATATTGCAGCATTATGCCTCATTTGTAGCTATATTTACATCTAGCCTTTCCCCCCATCCACGTTTAATGCCAAACAAACACTTAGCAATCGACGGATTTAAGTTGCTCCAGTGTCAAGAGATGCAAAAGTCCCCAGTTTGGTTTTTACCGGCGATGCTACGACAGAGATGGCACAGAGATGGCAAAAATGTCTGGATATCCTGCGACACTCAAAGCAGATGCATTCCCAACGATAAAGTCAACAAAATCATGAAGGTGAGTGTTGTTGTTATTGACTTATATGCTAATCAGACATATTTGGGCGCGGCATGACTGCCAGCTAGTCGATGCTAACATGCTATTTAGGCTACCTGTATGTACATTTAAAACTATAATTACATCCAGCGTTTCCTTCCACCCACATTTAATGCGAAACAAACACTTACCAATCGACGGATTTAAGTTGATCCAGTGTCAATGCGAAAGTCCTGATCGGTTGGTCAGCACATTTTACCGGCGATGCTAACGCAAAGATGGCCAAAAAGTTTCAATAGCTATTCGCTCAATAGCTTCAGTTTCTTCTTCAATTTCGTTTTCGCTATCTGCCTCCATACTCCAACCATCTGTTTCAATACATGCGTAATCTGTTGAATCGCTTAAGCCGTTGAAATCCGGGTCTGAATCCGAGCTAATGTCGCTATATTTTGCTGTACTTTTCGCCATTGTTTGTATTGGAATCGCTATGTGACGTCACAGGGAAATGGACAGTGGCTTAAGCAAATAGCGAAAATCAAGCACTTTAAAGCTTTTTTTAGGGATATTCCGGGACGGGTAAAATTTTGAAAACAATTTCGAACAATAAAATAAGCCACCGGGAACTGATTTTTATTGGTTTTAACCGTTCTGAAATTGTTATAATGTTCCCCTTTAAGTTTGTTGCGTGGCTGTTTGTGTGGAACTGCAAACTATCAAGCTGGTGGCTATTTATTCCTACCACGCAAGTTTCTAATAGCTAACTTTAGCATTAGCATTTTGATTTGAGCATCCAATGTCACTTCCTAGTTTAGCAGTAAATCCCTCCTTGTCTGAGGTCATGCCAGTGGGTGAGAGCAGGGCCAATGTTGATCCTTGACTGTGCATTTACCTGGGTAGCTTCCCTTTCACTATTTTTATTTCCTCAGACATAACGTATAGTTTTTTTGTAGTGGTTTTGCATATTATGCCAAAATATCACTAGTTGCACATAGGTGTTCGCATCGACTTCCATCTTTTTAACGAATGTGCTGTAGATCAGTCTGCACATTTGTAGTTTTTTGTGTGCCAGGGTTCCTGCCATCCTCCTCAAAGTTGCTTAGTGGCAGTGAAAGCAATACAGACCCGCCCCCTGAAAATGACAGAGGTGTCATTCAACAAGTTGTAAGTCCGTCCATTATCTCAGTTATGAACATATTTTATGAAGGTTGAAAAGTTACTTAGTGCTGCTTTGAGATATTACTAATAGTGAAACTTATAATAGGCTTACAAAAAGCAGCCCTATTGTCGGCAGAAGAAGTGCAAACAGCTCCGTTTTCAAATGATCGCTCTGGAGGAGCGAGACAGAAATGTTTATATTTGTGCTGTGAGACGGCAGTCATAAAAATGAGCTGCACATGTAATAGGTGTTTGGAAAAATGGACTCGGTGGTGTGATTTGGCCACAGAAAGATGGACTCAGCCTGATGATAGGCTTAGCAAAGATGGATTCACGGAGACGATTGACTACCATGAAGCGGTCCCGTTTTGTGAGTGGTCTCATTATCCATTTCATACCACATATGGCTAATCCGTGGATGTCAGCAGTGGGACAACACAAATAGGGCTAATTCCGTTGTCAATAAAAGTTAAAAAGAGTGTCATACTTTGCGTGACTTCTTCTGGGTGCAACAACAACACAACAAGCTGCCAAACGACACATTCAGTAATGCGCATCAATATTAGGTAGACAAGATCAGTTTGAATGCACATTTTCAATCAGTGTTGCTTTATCTCATACCATAATTTGTGCATTTCAGGCACAATGAGCGTCACCTGTGCTCATGGAACCTCCCCTGTGCTCATGGAACCTCCCCTGTGAAAGCTAACAATTCACAGCTCTGCGGTCTATGTTGCAGCTGACGCGGAGCTAAAATTACTGAGGGAGGGTATGCAGAGGGAGGAGCACGACGGAATCCCTTACGCAAGCAATGTGACGAGAAAGTATATTTCAGCCTTTAGGTCAAACAGAAACTGTTGCTCAATCAGCCAAAAAAAGGAAAAGGAACCCTCTGGAGAAGTCTAGTAGAAAGTCTGGATGCCAGGCAAAAAAGGCTAGACTTTGCTGCTCTAAGAGACGGCTGGGCCCTTAAGCCCAATAGACCGATAGGGATTGCAGCGACATCGCAACCACTCCGGGAGCCGGCTGGGATTCCAGGTCCACCTGAGTCTTTGATACAGTGCTGTGGGACGTCAAGTACTCCAGACTATAAGGAATTGTTGAAACCCTTCCAAAAGACAGTCTGCGCGCGAGGAACAGTGAAGACATTGAGACTGCCCCGGATGGGAGGGAACCACTAGTTGTGTAATGCAATCTGGGTTCCCAAGAAAAATCAGAGGTCTGGCAATGAAACACGGGACAAGAACACTGTATGTGGGGAACCGAGACACATCAAGCTTTGGCTGTAATCTGAATCTAAATGAGTTCAGGGCCAGATTCATCTAATGTTGGAACAGTCAGAATCCCTCCAAGAAGTGGGAGACAGAAAAAGGAATGTCATGAAGAGTGGAAACAGGATATTCAGGCACACACATATTTGGACACACAAGGGAAACAGGAGCATAAAGGAATAAGGCCTGTGTTATGTGCTTCTTGCCAGGTCCATTTATTTCAGTTGGAATCTTGTAAAGGCACCATGACTGCTACGAAGGACGTGTGCGTCTGTGCCCGGATGCACGCAATTGCTGTCGTTTTGAAGTCAGTCTGTTTTTGTCAAATCATCTCTTAGATTTATCAATTTCTTCTTGAACAAATTGTTTGAAATAGCCACATCCAGCATGCACCAGGAGTGAGACACGTAAAACACAATGCACAGTGGGTCATGTCATCGACGCACTCTGTTCACATTAGACATTATAAATGTTCTTTTATGTGAAAGAATACATATAACATCCTGTTCAACAAAAAATATCCAAGTTAGGCGTCATACCCTGCAGTGTGAACGTAGCCAAAAAAATGACAGAAAGACAGAGAACTGATGGTGCGTTCCGTTTACCTCGGAAGTTGTAAGTCGGAGCTGGGAATGATGTAACCGACGAGTTCTGAGCGTTCCAAGTACGAGGTCAAAAATCAAGGTGGGCACATCCGAAAAAGCTATTCTTGCGTTTTCCCTGTCTGAATACAAACAATTTTGCACTCTCCCTGCAACCTTCTAGCATGGTGGATGAAGAGGAAACACAAACACTATTGCTAGCAATGTAGAACATATATACCAATACCAATATAACCAATACTGGTTATCCAGGGTAAATCCCATCCAACCCTATCCGTGTGGTCGTTTAAGACCCTCCCTCCTCCGTCCGCCGGGGCAACGCGACCTAATACGCATGCTCGAAAAATGCGTTCCAGTGTTGCTTTGTGTGCAAGGTCTTAAATTTAACCTGAACAATATCTGAACAATATCCAGGGCAGCACGGTGTGCCAGGGGTAAGTGCATGTGCCTCACAATACTAAGGTCCTGAGTTCAATTCCCGGGCTCGGGATCTTTTCTGTGTGGAGTTTGCATGTTCTCCCCATGATTGCATGAGTTCCCTCCGAGTACTTAGGCTTCCTCCCCCCTCCAAAGACATGCACCTGGGGATATGCCCCTCCCACCTCCAAAGACATGCACCTGGGGATATGCCCCTCCCACCTCCAAAGACATGCACCTGGGGATAGGCCCCTCCCACCTCCAAAGACATGCACCTGGGGATAGGCCCCTCCCACCTCCAAAGACATACACCTGGGGATAGGCCCCTCCCACGTCCAAAGACATGCACCTGGGAATAGGTTGATTGGCAACACTAAATGGTTCCTAGTGTGTGAATGTGAGTGTGAATGTTGTCTGTCTATCTGTGTTGGCCCTGTGATGAGGTGGCAACTTGTCCAGGGTGTACGCCGCCTTCCACCCGAATGCAGCTGAGATAGGCTGCAGCACCCCACGCCACCCCCAAAGGGACAAGCGGTAGAAAATGGATGGACGGATGAACAATATCCAGTGTTGTGTGTATCGCTAGTGTGGGCTAGTCGGGTTAAGACTGTAACTTGTGTGACTGAAGATGGTTCATCAAGGGGCCTGTGGTGTGAAAGACGACGACAACTAGTTATCTTGGTTTTGACTGCATTAAATGTATTGATACAAGAACATAAATACCACAGATAACACAATAGAAAATAAAAAAATACCCAAAACAAAAATACAAGATACAATCCTGCTTCCTTCTCGGAACCAGTCCACAGTTCAGTTCAAAAAGGTACGCAAATGCAACGACTTTTGCGTCAGTCCAAAAGTTCAGTTCAAAAAACAAAAGTAATCCAAAAGGTTCGCAGTGAGGAGAAAAAAATGCTTGTCAAACCGCACAGTTGTTTAGCTCGCCATTTTGTTGAGTTGAGTGTAAAGGTGGATAGGGAGCTCAGGTTGTTTGGGGCACCGGGTATTCCTTCCCAGAAAAAAATCCTGACCTGAGTAATCGAGGGCAAAACAACACACCTGCACAGTCCGATAGTTAATCGAACAGGTTGGCTGTATGGGGAAATAGCAGCGGTTAGCGCCTATGCTAAAAACAGATGCAAACGTAATATTGGCGACATGGCACATGATTGTGATTTTGGAATTCCGTTGATTATGCTATGGTAAAAGACTCACCTAATTATGATGTTTGCAAAGTGTGAGAATGAGAAGATTTTGCGAGTTTGTCTCCAGTACGTCTCACAGCACGCAGCCACAGCAGACATGAGGGACGAGTGAAGTGCGCTGCACTTCCTTAAAAGGAAGCAAGCGCCATTTTGGGGAAGGAAGTAACCCTTCAAAATAAAAGTCTCTGGGAATTTTAAAAATGGGTTACATGTGGTATTCATTTAACTGGAATCCAGTGTGCCCTATTGTAATGAATCACACCTGAGACATTGTAAATTAATCACATCTTTATTAGACACGTAATCAATGTAATTAAGAACATTTTACATCAATCAAACTAGGGTTGGTTATATCTGGTCAGGACACGCCTGACTCTTTTGCCTTCACCTTTTTGGGGACTTTATACACTTTGGACCTAGACTTTGAGTCTGTGACATACATGGCGGACAATAACTGATACAGTCTGCTTTGACAGTCCAAAAGCATTCTCCATTTTCCGTTGTTAGTCTTCCCTCATCGGCCAGGTAATACAAAGCACACGCTACCTTTTTTATCACATCCACGGGAGCCCACATTTTTGTTGACTCTCCTTCGACAAATGGATGAAGTTTTTCGCTAAGTAGAATCACAGTTGACCTGGACATTGGAAAGTTCTCTTGCCGTCTGAGAAGTGTTGTATCCCAAATAGCTGCAATGGCTTTCTCTTAAGGTATTCATACGTGATTTCCACAAGTGTCTGTACCATACATGCTAACCCTCCCGATTTTCCCAGGAGACTCCCGAATTTCAGTGCCTCTCCCGAAAATCTGCCGGGACAAAAATTCTCCCGAATTTCTGCCGATTTCCACCCAGCCAACAATATTGGAGGCGTGCCTTAAAGGCACTGCCTTTAGCGTCCTCTCTCCGTTATCCTTAGGTTTACATAAAGTAACCTATAAAGTAGGCAGACACAGAGCCATTTCTCACCATGTGTTTATTCCAGCCGGCAAGTTAATACACTGAAACACAAAATCTGGATTCCCATCATGCATTGCTTCAAAACTACGGCAAGTAGTATTGTCCAAAAACGTAACAGAGACGAAGCAGAAGAACGAAGAAGAAACATGGGGACGACGAGTAAGAAGAAGTACGCTTGCACGTTCCAAAATGATTGGAAAAAAATAATTTCAGTACATCCAAGACAGCTTGAAGGGAAAGGGGTATGCTGCCTGCAAATTTTGTAGATCACACTTCTCCAGTGAACATATGTATATATATATATATATATATATATATATATATATATATATATATATATCCATCTTCTACCGCTTATTCCCTTTGGGGTCGCGGGGGGCGCTGGTGCCTATCTCAGCTACAATTGGGCGGAAGGCGGGGTACACCCTGGACAAGTCGCCACCTCATCGCAGGGCCAACACAGATAGACAGACAACATTCACACTCACATTCACACACTAAGGCCAATTTAGTGTTGCCAATCAACCTATCCCCAGGTGCATGTCTTTGGAGGTGGAAGGAAGCCGGAGTACCCGGAGGGAACCCACGCATTCACGGTGAAAACATGCAAACTCCGCACAGAAAGATCCCGAGCCTGGATTTGAACCCAGGACTGCAGGAACTTCGTATTGTGAGGCAGATGCACTAACCCCTCTTACACCGTGAAGCCCTATATATATATATATATATATATATATATATATGTATATATATATATATATATATATATATATATATATATATATATATATATATATATATATATATATACATATATATATATATATATATATATATATATATATATATATATATATATATATATATATGTATATATATATATGTATGTATATATATTAGTGAGTCTGCCTCACAATACGAAGGTCCTGAGTAGTCAGGGTTCAATCCCGGGCTCGGGATCTTTCTGTGTGGAGCTTATATGTTTTCACCGTGAATGCGTGGGTTCCCTCCGGGTACTCCGGCTTCCTCCCTCCTCCAAAGACATGCACCTGGGGATAGGTTGATTGGCAACACTAAATTGGCCCTAGTGTGTGAATGTGAGTGTGAATTTTGTCTGTCTAACTGTGTTGGCCCTGTGATGAGGTGGCGACTTGTCCAGGGTGTACACTGACTTCCGCCCGATTGTAGCTGAGATAGGCGCCAGTGCTCCCCGCGACCCCAAAAGGGAATAAGCGGTAGAAAATGGATGGATGGATGGATATATATATATATATATATATATATATATATATATATATATATATATATATATATATATATATATATACATGTGTGTACACCCGCCCCCGCCCCCCCACCATCAGAGGTGTCAAGGTTGGCAAGTATGGTCTGTACATGTAGAAGAAGGAGAAACACGGGCATGTCTGGATGACTCACCTCCATATTTCCAGTGTTTAGCTCTGAGTTACGAAACCGCTTTATTATGAAGCTGGCTGTGGCGCGTTCTTTCTGGCGTCACTTCCTGTGTGGGGCGCTGTCTTTCCGGCGTCACTTCCTCTCCGAACTCAGTTTGGAAACGATCAAGAGTCCATACAAAGCTAAGTGCTTGAGATTCAAGAAATACATGGCGCACTGTCTGAGAAGGGGTTTAGTGTGGCTGAAACGGGGCTTAGGTTAAATAAATATTTGTTTAAGTGGTTAAACAACTTAGTGTAGACATGGCCTTAGATATCTGCCGTTGTTCTGATTACTGACTCTTGTCCTGGGCGATGGCGTTCCCTAGTGTTAATTTGTAGGGTTAGGAGGATTTACACCTTGTCTTCATTCTTTTCCCTTAACTTTTGGTGTCACCTTGTTTAATGAGTTTTTTTTTTTCATAGCCAATTTTAGGTAAGTGTTGGTTCAGCTGGTTAATACGAGGGGGAGTTCTTCCTTTGAAGGGTGGCATCAAAGCTGAGTGCTCTGAACAGGTCACCTATTTTAAAATGAACAAATACATTTAGTGGCTGTGTTCGCATCTACACATACTGTGTAATCTTTAGTGAGAGGATATTTAGATGGCTCATTTAAACAGAATTTGGACTTCTCGCTCTGCTTTCCTCCTCCTTCCTGCATGCACCATCAAGCACAGCTGGCACAAACCCAATATGCATACTAATTCATGCCATGCAAGCTGAATGGCTCAAGCTTCTATTGTCTCTCCCCCCCCCCCCCGCCTCCTTATCTGCTCTGTCCCCACTCTACATCCCTTCTCCCCTTCTTTTTTCCACACATCCCTAAATTAGGGCAAAGACCATCCGAAACACTGTGACGGTGAACCTTGAGCTGACGGCCGAACAGTGGAAGAGGAAGTACGAAAAGGAGAAGGAGAAGAACAGGTTGCTGAAGGAGACCGTGCAGAGGCTGGAGGCTGAGCTTGGCTGCTGGAGGAATGGTAAATGTAACAAGACATATCACACCGCACTCTTTATCTTACAGGGCTGCCAAAGAGTTTCCTTTACCGACACATTTGTTATGTTTTTTTAATTAAAGTGCATCCTGTGTGACCCTCAGTTCATACTGTTGCGGTGAAAAACTAGTTAGATGGGTAGAGAGATATCTTATTTCCTTGAATTGCCGCAGGGCATATAGTATGCGCCTGCCTTGAATTACTGCCGGGTCAAACTCGCTTCCCAAAATAATTAGCGCATGCTTAGTATTACCGCCTGGTCAAACTCGTGACGTCACGAGTGACACTTCCCCTGTCATCGTTTTCAAAATGGAGGAGGTTGCTTTCAATACCGGTAATTTGAAATCGCATAAAGGGAAGAAGATAAAGAGCTATTCAGTAGGATTTAAGGTCCAAGCTAACATCACACTCAAATTTTTACTGCATACCTTTGGTAAGTGAGAAGAGGTTTTAAAGATAATTAGCGCATGCTTACTTTTACCGCATGCCTTTGGTAAGCGCAGGAGTGAGAAGATGTTTTAAATTAATTAGCGCCCCGGCGGCAATTCAAGGAAATACGGTAGTTTGTTAATACCGGGGGGAAATTCAGGTTAGCCGCTCTCTCCATAAGACCCTACCTATTAGCAGCAGTTTTGCTTAGTCCTTGTATTATACACTTAGACAAACTTTTTTTTTTTTTTCTTAGACAAACTTTAATGATCCACAAGGGAAATTGTTCCACAGGGTAGTGCAGTTACAAAGGATTGAACATGTAAGGATGAAAAGGATAATACAGGTATAAAGTAGACAAAAAATGTACCTTAGTAGCAAAATATAATATAACATATACGTAATATTTACATATTATATAAACAGTATATTATATATACTGATACATTATTTTTTATATAGTATATATATACAATATATAACAATTACCATGTACAATATTACAGTATATGTAACAGCAGCAGCATAAAATAGAGAGTATCAATCAATCAATCAATCAATCAATCAATCAATCAGTCAATCAATCAATCAATCAAAGTTTACTGGGGCGGCATAGCTCGGTTGGTATAGTGGCTGTGCCAGCAACGTGAGGGTTGCAGGTTCGATTCCCGCTTCTGCCATCCTAGTCACTGCCGTTGTGTCCTTGGGCAAGACACTTTACCCACCTGCTCCCAGTGCCATCCACACTGGTTTAAATGTAACTTAGATATTGGGTTTCACTATGTAAAGCGCTTTGAGTCACTCGAGAAAATCGCTATATAAATATAATTCACTTCACTTTACTTATGTAGCCCTAAATCACGAGTGTCTCAAAGGGCTACACAAGCTACAACACATTAGGGCAAGGAAAAACTCAAAGCCAGTGTCCTCCTGTCCCCCACTGACACAAACGCCTCCAACCGCATGCCAATAGTTTGGCCGGCTTTCCGAATCAGTTTGTCAATCCGGTCTAAGTCCCTCTTTGCTGGTGCTGCACCCCCAACAAAGCACTGCAAAGTACAGGGCAGTGGCCACAACAGACTGATAAAAGATATCCAACACATATTAAAGGACCTAAGCTTCCTCAGGAAAAAGAGTCTGCTGTTGTCCTTCCAGTCCAGTCTGCTGTTCAAGTGAACTCCCAGGTACTTGTACTGCCCTATTACTAGCCCTCTCAGTGGCCTAGTGGTTAGAATGTCCGCCCTGAGGTCGGTAGGTTGGGATTTCAAACCCTGGCCGAATCATACCAAAGACTATAAAAAGTATTGTTTTTAGGTTAGAGTTTATATCCAATCAGAATTCAGCTATCTTATGTTGCCATGCTGTACAAAATCTGCCCGGAGCCTTCAGAATCAACAATGCGGGCATTTGTGCACTGTAAGTGAACGGCCAAATAGAGGTGATGGACAGTTGCCATAGCCAATCAGATCACGGGTTGTCAGTAAAGACTTTTAGATGGCCTCACGTTGTGATTGGAAGCTCACTTGGGAGTCCAAGGTAAGTATCCAAGTGACCACATCAATAAAGGTGTTCTTTACAGTCATGATCAATCAATCAATCAATGGTAAATAAATGGTAAATGGGTTATAGTTGTGTGGCCCTCTTCTACATTCAAGGTACTCAAAGCGCTTTGACATTATTTCCCATTCACACACACATTCACACACTGATGGCGGGAGCTGCCATGCAGGACCCTAACCACCACCCATCAGGAGCAAGGGTGAAGTGGCTTGCTCAAGGACACAACAAACGTGACAAGGTTGGTAGAAGGTGGGGATTGAACCAGGAACCCTCAGGTGGCTGGCACGGCCACTCTCCCAACTTCGCCACGCCGTCCCCCCAGTCAATCACAACGACATCCCACATCAGGGTAAAAAAAAACTCAACCCAATGGGATTACAATGAGGAACCTTGGAGGGGACCGCAGATGTGGGGACCCTCCCCCCCGGGCGACCTGTGCAATGGACGTCGAGTGGATTTAGATCACAGTGTGAGAGTCCAGTCCATAGTGGGGGCAGTCAGAGATCGTCTTGGGTGGAGACGGGTCAGAAGCGCAGAGACGTCCTCAACTGATGCACAGATGAGTGGTCCACCCCAGGGTCCCGACTTTGAACAGCTAGCGCGTCATCTGTGGTTACCTACTCTGTGAAAAGAGATGGCAGATCAACTGGTCTAAAAGCGGTCTATTTAAAGGCTAGAGTAGAGGTGTCACACGTACGGCCCGCGAACAGGTTTTGTCCGGCCCGTGGGATGAGTTTGCTAAGTATACAAATTAACCTAAGATTTTTAAATGAAAGAAACAGTTCTTCTACATGTGTCTACTGGATGTTGCAATAACAATTTTTTGTATCTCTGGATGATGGTACATATGTACAAAATAAACCACATGATAGTAGTACATCAATCGAGGAAAATGATCAAACTACATACATGGCCTACTGTAATTTGATTTTGATTTTTTTTCATCTTGATAAATTGAAAATGAACACCATTGAGTTGACTGATGAACATTATCACATCATTCATTCAGAAAATATAAATAATGACAAATACACATAGAATACATGTATTTATTTAATACGCGACATGTAAGTGTAAAAAAACAACAACGTTATGATTTGTACATTTTCAGAAAGTGCTTCTTCTATTTTTAAACACAGAAAACAGTCTGTAGGTGTCTTTATTTTTAAGTTATCGTGCAGGGATTTTACCAGTCCGGCCCACTTGAGAGTAGATTTTTCTCCATGTGGCACCCGATCTAAAATGAGTTTGACAACCCTTGGCTAGAGTATACAAATTAATTTTAAGATGGGAATTAAATGCTTCTACTGAGGTAGCATCTCTAACTGTTACTGGGCTACCATGAAGTATCCAGATGTTGTTTTATATTCTTGATTCAAAATATTCCTCCTCATCTATGCTTTTTAGGACTATTTATCTGCTCTCTCAGTCTTTTAATAGAGGTGACTGACGGTGTGTCCATTGGGAAGATCAATGTGCCAGCCGCCGCTTGTGATGAGATTGTAGCGATCAATACTAAATGACAATACACCGAAGTGACACCTGTCACTGAGTGCCAGGTGCTGTCTGCCCGAAGGTGGTTTAATCAATAGAGAGGTGCCGAGTCCACTGTGTCACCAAGCTGCGTGTATGTGGTGTTGCTTTGTACTGTAAGCGAATGCTGCCTGGGCTGAGTAATGTGCTTCGGCTGGAGGTCAGTATGTGGTGAGGACGCCACCAACACTGTCAAAATGATCCATTACGAAATTAAAAGCTTTCCTTTCTGGGAGGGACATAGACGTATAGAATGTAGACCACTGGTCTGGTTGTACGGAAGTCTCTTAATGTGATTTATTACCGCTGCCATGTTGGTTTTATTTGCAGCACCATTTGTTTTTGTAGTTGGGAAGACTTCGCTATGGTTTTGTTCGTAAAAACGGCCAAAATATTTTCTATGTTGACATGGAGACACAACGCAGAGCACCGTAATGAGCATGCCAGGACAAAAGTTAGCATTGTACTTAGTGTGTTGCGATCTGCTGCTCGGATCATTCGTTGTTTAGATTTTTGAGTTTGTTTGCGCACTTCCTGATTGGTTTCTGTTGCCATGGTTGCATATTTGTTTCACCTGTTCCTTGTTTCTGGACTCTCTTCTGCTTGTTGATTACCATCCTTATTTAAGCCTGCATTTTCTATTACTCGCTATCTGATCCTAGCCTTGTTTCCCACAACAGTGACGATCGCTATCTCCTGACTCTGGTAATCCTGTTTTATACCAATTAGCTTCCACGCTATCCCTTTGTTTAGTTCCCTAGCCTCCTTGCTAGCGCTTTTGGTTTGTCTTATCTACCTAGCACCAGTGTTTTTTTTCTTAGCGTGTTTTTAGTTAATAAATCTACAGTTCTTACCTTTACGCTGTGTCCGTGCCTGAACTGCATCTTGGAAGAAGCACCTTTAGCCACCATGCTTAGCGAACGTCACATAGTGAGAAAACACATGAATGTGTTGTATGTGCAAATATCAACTTGCTACCAAGTTTTATCCAAACATGACTACTAATTATACCTGTCAACCTGTTTTCCCTCAAATGCCCACATTTTCACCTTCTTTCTCAGCGCTGAGAAAGAAGGGGTCCCAACTGCGCCACTCTCCCAACTGCGCCATCGTGGCGCAGTTGGTAGAGTGGCGCAGTTGGTAGAGTGGCCGTGCCAGCCACCTGAGGGTTCCTGGTTCAATCCCCACCTTCTACCAACCTTGTCACGTCCGTTGTCTCCTTGAGCAAGACATTTCACCCTTCCTCTTGATAGGTGGTGGTTAGGGCCTTGCATGGCAGCTCCTGTCATCAGTAGTGATGGGATCGGCAGTTAATTTGACTGTACTGAATCACTAGAATCAGTTCCTTAAATTAATTTGTTCAAAAGATTCGTTCACCAAATCACTTTTGCAGCAGCAGTTTGTGTGCAGGTCGGCGAATCATGAGTCAGTCAGTAACAGCTTCCCCAGCGGCAGATCTCGGTGTGTGTGAATCTGACAAGATAATAACAATTTATTTAAACATTTGCTCCAAATATTATTTTCTTTTTTTTCCTTCTTCTTTTTTTGTGTCCTCTCCATGAGGTGTCATGACATTTTAAAATGAATCTGAAAACAAAATTAAAAAAAAAAAACGTTTTTTAAAGTGGTAAAAATTACATCCAAATTTACAAATGGTATTAATATTTTTACATTTTAAAATTTGACTCGACGACAAAATTGAAATATATTCTTAAATGTATTTGAAATGCAATTATGTTCTACATTATTACATTATATTTTAACAATTCATAGTGGATTTGACAAGATAGAAAAAACGATTCTAAAATGTGTTACAAGTTTTTTTTTTCACATTACATTGTATTATTTTAACATGTAATGTTTCTAACAAAACATACATGTATTAAAAATTTAATAAAAATCACTCTTCCTTTTATATCACATCCAATTTGGGTTATATTTTTTTAAAACAATTATGATCACTCTAAAAGCGGTATATAATAAACACGATATGAAAAATTGAATAAAAAATGTGTGCAGGTCGGCCAATCATGAGTCAGTCAGTAACAGCTTCCCCAGCGGCAGATCTCACTGTGTGTCAGTTCACGAACGACACAAGCCCTCAGAACCCAATGAACGACGCACACAGTGACTGAACGAGTTCCTCAATTTGACGTCATCCTCCGCGACACAGTCAGTTCTCTGTGTCAGTACGTTTGCAAACGTGATTCACGTGATTCGCGCCAGTTCCACTCATACCGGTATGGTCGCGGAGCTCAACTGAACTGAGAAAGGAACGACTCAGTTCATGATGTGATTCGGTTCATTACGTTCACTCAAAAGATTCGTTCGTTCGAACGAATCGTTCGCGAACGACACAACACTAGCCATCAGTGTGTGTGAATAGGTGAATGTGGAAGTAGTGTCAACGCGCTTTGAGTACTTTGAAGGTAATAAAGCACTATACAAGTATCACCCATTTACCACAACATACACTATTCTGCCAAAAGTATTTGGCCACGTGCCTTGACTCACATATGAACATGAAGTGCTATCCCATTCCTAACCCATAGGGTTCAATATGATATCGGTCCACCTTTTGCAGCTATTACAGCTTCAACTTTTCTAGGAAGACTGTCCAAAAGGTTGCGCAGTGTGTTTATCGGAATTTTCCACCATTCTTCCAAAAGCGCATTGGTGAGGTCACACACTGATATTGGTCCAAAAGGCCTGGCTCTCAGAACACCTTTGGGATGAATTAGAATGGAAACTATCGGGTTCAGTTCAGGACTCTGTGCAGGCCAGTCAAGTTCATCCATACCAGACTCTGTCATCCATGTCTTTATGGACCTTGCTTTGTGCACTGGTGCACAGTCATGTTGGAAGAGGAAGGGGCCCACTCCAAACTGTTCCCACAAGGTTGGGAGCATGGAATTGTCCAAAATGTTTTGATATCCTGTAGCATTCAAAGTTCCTTTCACTGGAACTAAGGGGCTAAGCCCGACTACTGAAAAACAACCCCACACCATAATTTCCCCTCCACCAAATTTCACAATCGGCACAATGCAGTCCAAAATGTAACATTCTCCTGGCAACCTCCAAACCCAGACTGGTCCATCAGATTGCCAGATGGAAAAGCGTGATTCATCAGTCCAGAGAAGGCGTCTCCACTGTTCTAGAGTCCAGTGGCGACGTGCTTTACACCACTGCATCCCACGCTTTGCATTGGACTTGGTGATGTGTGGCTTAGATGCAACTGTCCGGCCATGGAAACCCATTCCATGAAGCTCTCTGCGTACTGTATGTGGGCTGATTGGAAGGTCACATGAAGTTTGGAGCTCTGTAGCAACTGACTGTGCAGATAGTCTTTGCACTATGCGCTTCAGCATCTGCTGACCCCTCTCTGTCAATTTATGTGGCCTACCACTTGGTGGCTGAGTTGCTGTTGTTCTCAATCTCTTCACTTTTTTTATAAAAAAGCCAACAGTTGACTTCGGAATATTTAGGAGCGAAGAAATTTCATGACGGCATTTGTTGCACAGGTGGCATCCTATGACAGTTCCATGCTGGAAATCACAGAAAGCGGCCCATTCTTTCACAAATGTTTGTAGAAACAGTCTCCATGCCTAAGTGCTTGATTTTATACACCTGTGGCCGGGCCAAGTGATTAAGACACCTGTTTCTCATCATTTGGACGGGTGACCAAATACTTTCAGCAATATAGTGTATCTGCAACCAGTAAAGTCAGATCTTTGAACAAAAAGCACGCAAATCGAATAACACATCTGCACCACAAAACCCCACCCTAGGAAGGATCATTTGTACTGTAAATATTTTTGTTTGTGCAGTTAAGGCTTTTTAAGTACGGTGTCCCGACTACTGTTTGTCTCATATGTTCATAAATATGCCTACGCTCGATTACTGTTTTCAGTGGGTTGATACGGTCCATTTTGGTATTAATTTAATACCAATTAAACAACGGGGGAATTGCCGATACCAATACAGATGCTGATATTTTTTCTTGAAATTGGATTTTGGCTCTAGTTTGATTATCATGATTACAATGAGAAAAAAAGACAGCCAAAATATTTCAGGCCAACAAAAAAAATACTAAAAACTAATTTGTACTTTCTAATTATAGTGCTGATTAAAACATGCTGAATGCCAGATAATCTTTAAAGCGGACAGTTGGACATTGCCATTGTTTTTAACATCGATTATGTGTGTGTAATTAACAGTGCCTGCATCTTCAGAATACTGTATGTGTGTGTGTGTGTGTGTGTGTGTGTGTGTGTGTGTGTGTGTGTGTGTGTATGTGTACGTGCTTGTTTGTGTGAGCAATATAAGTTATGGCTTTTCATTAGCAGCATTTACCCTTTATACTTGTAATACACATCAATGAATACCTATAATAGGCCGCTAGCAGCACATTCCAAACACGGGCTGAACTTGACTTTACAATCCATCAGACCTAAAAAATCCACATTCTCCTCCTTCAATGATTATCGCCCTGTGGCACTCACACCCATCATAATGAAGTGCTTCGAGAGGCTAGTAAAGTAATACATTGTCTCCAGACTTTCCCCCACATTAGACCCATACCAGTTTACTTATCGCCCTAACCGCTCCACAGAGGACGCCATCTCCTCTGCACTCCACCTGAGCTTAGAACATCTGGAATTAAAGGACACACACGTGCGGATGTTGTTTCTGGACTTCAGCTCGCGGTTTAATGCCATCATCCCGCAGCACTTGGTGAGCAAACTGGTCCCCCTTGGATTCAGTACCAAGGGGGTACTTGATTTCCTCACAGACAGACCCCAGTATGTGAGAGTGGGCAACAACACCTATAGTGCCATCTCCCTGAGCATCGGCTACCTCCAGGGCTGTGTCCTGAGTCCACTGCTGTTCACATTGATGACCCATGACTGCTGCGCCAGGTCCACTTCTAACCACATCGTGAAGTATGCGGACGACACAACAGTAGTGGGCCTCATATGTGACAACAACGACATGGACTACAGAAAGGAGGTGGAACATCTGGTTGACTGGTGCAGAACCAACGACCTGGTCCTGAACGTTGACAAGACCAAGGAGATCATCGTCGACTTTAGGAGGCACCAGTCCAGCCACACTCCACTCTTCATCAACGGCACAGCAGTGGAGATCGTAAGCAGCACCAAATTCCTGGGGGTGAAGATAACTGACAATATGACCTGGTTCCTACACCGGAGCTCTTGTAAAAAGAGCTCAGCAGCGCATGTATCTCTGTCTGGACTGGAGCCTGCAGTGCCTCAGACTGGAAGTCTCTGCAGAGAGTGGTGAAGATGGCGGAAAAGATAATCAGGACTCCTCTTCCTCCTATCCAAGAAATCGCAAAAAGCTGCTGCCTAAGCAGGGTTCAGAAAATCTATAGAGAATCTTCCCACTCCCACCAAGGACTGCTTTCACTGCTGGACTCTAGAAAGAGGTTCCGCAGCCTCGGTAGCAGAACCTCCAGGTTCTGTAACAGTTTCTTCTCTAAAGCCATAAGCCTCTTGAGAATATTATAATAATCCTCTCAATTCCCCCCAAAAACGGATTAACTCGCTGGAAAAAAAAAAAATATATATATATATATATATATATATATATATAAAACATACATCCATAAACGTGGATGCATATGCAAAAGTGAAATATATTTATCTGTACAGTAATATATTTATTTATATCTGCACCTTATTTATTTTTTTATCCTACACTACAATGAGCTAATGCTTATCTGTACTGTAAAGTTCAAATTTCAATGACAATAAAAGGAAGTCTAAGTGTAAGTCTACAACTTTGGGATGAACTTGTATAGAATCGGTGCAAGTACTGTACAGTATTTGATTTTGTAATCTAATTTACGTACACCTGAAGTGCTGCACATACGAGTGAAAATATGTCAAAACATGCGCCTTGACTGTGTTACCTGTGCTAATATTCTTATGACAAATACACTACACTTTGACCCCACAAGTTGGATTGACTTAAAATTTATCACACACCTCGAAGCGCTTTTCAAAACCCACTGTAACTTAGTAGGTTGTTTAGCCGACGCACCATGGCGTTACAGAACTAGCGAAGACTTTAAAACACCATTCAAAATTGAAGCAGGATTGGTTGAAAATGTTGTAATGTGGTGTTCTAGGGCCATAAGATGGGCAGACTTTCAGCGATGGGACGAAATGTGCCGAAGCTTCGAGGCGTGTGTCGATTAATGGAGAGGGCATTTTCGCGAACCGCTTATCGAGGTTTGCTTTATGCAGGGCAAATGTAAAGCCTTGCTGTTAGGCTGTACCATGTGACTGTTTCGGGACCCGTTTCAAATTTTGCTGTGCTCCCAGACAAAGCCATTCAAGTGGTTGTACTGTTGAGCTGGGTGTTGTCTGCTTGTCGCTGCCTAATGAATCACCAGTAAGACGGCTTTTCCCACTACAATCAATTAAAGCAGGAGCAGAGGAGCTGTGTGGCTATAGACACACTCAAATTGGCATGGTGAGCACTGCCACCTTCTCCATGCCACCTTCTCCAGAGCCCTCCAAGCATTTGCCTTCCAAGTGTCCACACCCTGGCTGCACTGCTGGCCGTCACTCTTCACTGGGCTAGGCCACATCATTGATTTCAACCACCAGTCCGCTCATATACCCGGCCATGTCCCCTGTTATTTAACCTCTACGGCGTCTGCCCCTCGGCTGCAAAAGTTACTAGTAGCGGGCATCATTGAGCGAGTAAATGCCTCACCCTGGATCTCTAACTTGTTGATGGCACGGAAGAAAGATGGTGGCCTGCATCCTTGTATTGACATCCAGCAGGCTAAAAGAGTGGTCATTCCTGACAAATACCCTCTTCCCACAACAGAAGAACTGTCTGCTAAGTTCCACAGGTCTACAGTCTTCTCCAGGCTGGACCTCTGCCAAGGCCTCCTGCAGTTTCCCCGACACCAAGATAGTCGCAAGCTCAAAGCTTTTTTGACTCATATGGGCGTTTTCCTATCCACATGCATGCCCTTTAGCCTCAGATCCGTCCCCAGCAGTTTTCAACAATTCATGTCCACAATTTTTGCAGCCATGTGTGGTGGTGTACTGGGGTGACATTGGGTTGGGATTAGGTTTAGGGTTAGGGTTAAGGTTAGGATGCATGAAGACTGCCTCTCCGATGTACTTCGTGCTCTCGCACATCACAACATTACCTTGAATGGTGAAAAGTGTTTATTTGCCGCACCCGGCATTGAGTTTGTGGGGATCCGACTAGCCGCTGCTGGTCTGAGCTCCCTTCACTCAAATGTTGATGCTGTCCTGCGCCTCACCGAGCTCTCCTTCCCTACACAACTCATCATTCCTGGGCATGACCGCCTTCTACCTGCACGTCCTTCCCCGCTATTCTGACACCTCCGTTCCACTCTGTTCCATCCTCAAACAGGATGCGCCTTGGGACTGGACACCCACATGCTCAGCTGTTCTCCACCGGCTTAAGTCACAGCTCACCTCTTACCCCGTGCTTGCCCATGTTTGTGACCTGTGACACCTCCAACAGTGCAGGCGGTGCGTTCATGTCTTTAAGTTCAACAAAGGACTTAGCGCCCACTGGCGTTTGCTTCATGACCATTTACTGCAACAGACCAGAAATATTCAGTGGGGGAGAGAGAGGCACTAGCATGTATTTTGAACTTTGAGAGGTGGCCTGTGTACCTCTACGTGCGACATTTCATGCTTCGAATGGACTATCAAGCCCTCACAGTCCTCCTGACGGCTCAGGTCACAAGTCGCTGCTTCTTTACAAGTGGTCTGAGATACTGCAGGCATATAACTTTACTTTGCAGTGTACACCGGCAGGGACATGCTGCACGCACCCCTTCAAGCAGCTGTGTCACCGCAGGAGCTCCAGGCAGAATCAACTCAGGACACTGTGTCCACACAGCCACATTTGTTCATCCGGGAAGGCTGGCCAGCAAATGTGCCAAAGGACCTAGCACCTTCCCATCGCGTCAAAGGCAACATCTCTTGTTGAATGATGTCTGATTGGCACGGGGGCTGTGCACTGTGGAGTCCTATGCCTTGAGGGCATAAATTCTGGCCACGTTTCACAAAGGCTACCTGTGCATCGTCAGAGTCAAGCAACACGGTAGGGGTCTGGTCTGGTGGCCAGGCATCGACAAAGACCTGGGGTGGTAAAATTGGCTCACCCCCATATTCACCTTTGCAGCCTCTACGATGGCTGAAAAGGGGCGGAATAGCTTGGTTGGTCGAGTGACTGCCATCAACTTAAGGGTTTCAGGTTCGATTCCCGCTTCCGCCATCCTTGGTCTGACATCTGCGAGGAACTCTACGACCTCCCTCAGCACCAGAGCTTCTTTTCATCTATGACCTCAATTCTAAGTGACCATTGTGGTCACAGACTTCCTCTCCCTGGTACAGGTCCGTGATGCATTTTCTACCGGGCCGCACATCCATCCATCCATCCATTTTCTACCGCTTATTCCCTTTCGGGGTCACGGGGGGCGCTGGCGCCTATCTCAGCTACAATCGGGCGGAAGGCAGGGTACACCCTGGACAAGTCGCCACCTCATCGCAGGGCCAACACAGATAGACAGACAACATTCACACTCACATTCACACCGCACAGTCATTAATTAATTTATAAACTTAGAAATGGTAAATGGGTTATACTTGTATAGCGCTGTTGTACCTTCAAGGTACTCAAAGCGCTTTCACACTAATTCCACATTCACCCATTCACACACACACACACTGATGGCGGGAGCTGGCAGGCAAGGCGCTAACCACGACACATAAACTTCAGCGTTTTTTCTGACTTACCCTTGGCCTGTCCCACTAAACATACCAACAAGCTTGTTAATAGATGTATATTACAACTCCTGTATATGACAACTTCAGCGTTATAGTGAGTTGATTTTTCATGCAATTTTTTTTTACCGTTCTTATCTGCCAAATGTGGAAAGCCGGTCCGTGAAAATAATTTATATGTTACGTGGCGACGACACCACGGCAGGAATAAGTTCTATAGCCTTTATTCTGCTATTGATGAGTGTGTGGGATGTGTATGCTACTCTAGATGTGAAGTGCAAGGTGATGTGTAGAATTAACAATGTAAATGATACCAGAGTTTGTTTTAAGTGCGTGTTAGATGAATCCTTCGTCAGACCAGAGGGGCAAGGTGAGAACGCAGTCCGTGGGTAAGCAAGCCGTCGGGGGCTGGAGAGGAGCAACGAGGTCCGTGTCAAAGCAGTGGTCAAGGATCGAGGGAGACTGTCCAAAATCCAGAGAGGAGTCGAGGCACACAGCTTGATCACAGGAAACAGGAAGGGCACTGCGGGGAACACAAAGGGCACAAGACACGGGAGCTAGGAAGGAACAGATAGAGCAAGTACGCAGGAGGAAAGCCAGAGACGGGAGGCTTACTACAAGGAGTGAACTACATTCCGGTGCTGGATATTTGGGTCCGCTGGTTGGGTCCGCTGCTTGCCTTTATTAGTCCCATGTGCACTGATTGCTGATTGCTTGCGGCTTTTCCGGCGCGTGTCCTGGCGCACTGCCAGCAGAGGTCCCAGCCGAGCATGGAGTAGAAGGAATGAGGGGTTGTGCATGCGCCGTAAAAGTATACTGTTTGGTTGAGTTGATGACGAATCCCAAGATGCAGAGATGGTGGCAGGCATTGAATAGGAAAACATGATTTAATCTTCAAAAATAACAAAAAGAACACAAACCAGGAACTAGGAGACAGGAAACAGGATACCAGGAAACAGGAACTTCGACCAAATGACAGCACGCTGCCAACAGGTATAGGATACAGGTACAAACGGTAGGAGCGACAATAATCCAGCACAGACTGGATGGGAAGGCAGGTTCAAATAGCATCTGGCTGATTGACACCAGGTGTGGCTAGGCGCCAATCAGCCACAGCTGAGGGGACACAGCACTCAGGGAGACAAACAGGAAACAGAACCAAAACAAGAGCGCTGGCAGGAAATACTACACACAGGGGAAAAACTAAAACACAACCAAACTGTCAGGGGCAAGCCTGACATATACATTAAACCGGTCCCTGTTGGGTAAACGGTATGGGGAGCCCTGATTTACAGTCACAAAGTAACTCAAATTTCTGTCCCAAAAAAGTTACCGTGATATAAATTATCATTACAGGCGAGATTTCCACCTTGTTGGATCATGACGATCAAAGGTCAGAGGAAGAAGAAGACTTTCTGCTACCGCCGCCACCTGACTGTGAGGAGCCGGCGCTGGATATCTGCAGCCCTTGCTCCTTCGCCTCCTCCATCGTGGTGCATATCTCAGAGGAAGAGCGTCACAAGTACGAGGAGGAGATCCGGAAGCTTTACAAACAGCTGGATGACAAGGTGAGTAGTTGGTGCCCACAGTATGCAGCTGATTATGCAGCACTGACACGGTAATGACCAATAGAATGCGTGCATATGTATTATTCATGTTCACATATTCAAAATCACATGTGTAGACTCATGTATTTAATGAACTGATGGAGCACGGTGAATACCCTTGGCTTCATGCTTGACATTCTAAAACATTTGACACATTGTCCATGTGTCTGCATATGCTAAAGCGTACTATATTTTACATGTTATATACACTCACCGGCCATTTGATTAGGTACCTACAGTACATTAAATGTAAATGGTAAATGGTAAATGGGTTGTACTTGTATAGCGCTTTACTACCCCTTTTTAAGGAGCCCAAAGCTCTTTGACAGTATTTCCACATTCGCTAATTCACACACACATTCACACACTGACGGCGAGAGCTGCCATGCAAGGCGCTCACTAGGACCCATCAGGAGCAAGGGTGAAGTGTCTTGCCCAAGGACACAACGGACGTGACTAGGATGGTAGAAGGTGGGGATTGAACCAGTTACCCTCAGATTACTGGCACAGTCACTCTACCAACTTCGCCACACCGTCCCCAATGTGTCCAAACTTTCATTAATGAAGACCGCCTCTGACAGTGCCGCTCACTACTGAGCATTAGTGTGCAGGTATACCTGATGAAATGTCCAGTGAGTGTGTGCGCCATAGTCTTCTTAAAGGGGAACCAAACTTTTTTTTTTTGGGGGGGGGGTTGTCTATCATTCACAATCTTTATGTAAGACAAGAGCACATATGTTTTTCTTTTTTTTTTTAACAAATTCTTAAACGTTACAAAAGTAAGCTAAGAATTGAGCCAATGGGAGTTGCTCTATTCCATCTATAAAGTGCTCTAAAAAATGTTTCCAAAAACCTCCATCAACTTTTTATTTACATAATTATATTTCTAATGTAGTACAAGGCACATTCCTATTAACGTAGTATTTAGGTGTTTTTCTAATTTTAAACATATATCGGACCCGTCAACTTCAAACACTGATGAAAAGACAAGAAGCAAGGAATCATACAGAGACAAAGTTCACTTTGACTCAATGAGGAGAGACATTTTGGGCTGTACTCTTAGTTACAGATCCAATCTACGCTCTAAGGCAGGGGTCACCAACCTTTTTGAAACCAAGAGCTACTTCTTGGGTACTGATTAATGCGAAGGGCTACCAGTTTGATACACACTTAAATAAATTGCCAGAAATAGCCAATTTGCTCAATTTACCTTTAACTCTATATTATTATTTATAATGAATGATATTTATCTTTGTAGAAACACTGATCATCTTAATGATTTCTCACAATAAATATATATTTTTGATGACATGTTTTAAATAGGTTAAAATCAAATCTTCACTTTGTTAGAATAAAAAACAAATTGGACCAAGCTATATTTCTAAGAAAGACAAACATTATTTCTTCTAGATTTTCCAATTTCTTCTAGATTTTCCAGAACACATTTTTTTTTTAAATTGAAAAGACTTTGAAATAAGATTTAAATTTGATTCTACAGATTTTCTACATTTGCCAGAATATTTTTTTTTAATTTCAATCATAAAAAAATTGAATAAATATATTCTTCGTCGAAAAAACAGAAGCTAAAATTAAGAATTAAATTAAAATGTATTTACTATTCTTTACAATAAAACTGTTGTGATCCGATGGTCGGATCATCACCATATTGTTATTTTTGTTCCATTTTTATATCACTCTGCTTTTTGACATACTTAGTTCCTGTTTCGTTCGTTTCCATGGTCACTCATTAGTTTCAGCTGCTACTCTCTTTTCCAGCACACCTGTCTTCAGCTAATCACCCTCCTTTATAAGCCAGCCTTTTCTGTTCAGTCTTCCTCGGATCCTAATTTGCCCACGCACAACAGTGACGACTCTCGACCTTCATCTTTGTATGTATATTCTCGCTAGCTTTTACGCTAAGCCATTTGTTTTATTCCAGCTCACATGCTGAGGAATTGTTTTTCTGTTTTTGGTTTGCCTTCTCTTTACAGCAGTGTTTTTGTTCCTAGCCTTTTATTATTTAATAAATCCATTTATAACTTACCTTGTTGTGTTCATCGCTTCGACGCATCCCCGGAAGAACCAATCCGGCATTACAATGCCACACAAGCGTAACAGTAAGATCCGACCAAAGAATGGTTCCTTCGCGTCTGGCAACCACGAGGACGCCTTCGATGAAGGTACATGGATTGTGTTTCGGGCGATGGAGGCAGAGACTCTCCGATGCAACCCGGATGAAAGTATCATGTGGGGTCCGGATGGAACCCTGATCCCCATCGATGTTTCCCGGTCCGGTGAGTTTCCCTCCCGCAGCGCTCGCGCTCGTCCGCGTAGGCGGAAGCCGCGAACGATGGCTTCGTCCCGTGACAGTGACTTTCCCACTCCATGCCTCCCTCCTCATAAACACAGCAACCTACAGTCCGCATACAAAACCCCTACACCATTGTTTGGGGACCCAATAACACACTTTGCTAACAGTTTTACCGACTGGGCAAATTCTCAACTTGTGTCCCGCGCAGATGACGTCATTTCGTCGACGCCTCCCGGTAACGCAAACCCGTCCTCCGTTGATGACATCATCAATGAGGAATTTTTTTTGGAAGATTCTCTTTCTCATCCATTTTCAAATGACAATAACATTAATAATAAAATACAGAATTTCCAGGACATTTTTGCTTTTTATTATTCTGGTAAATCCCAACCATCTGCTTTTTCAACTCCACCTGTAAAACCTCATTCCCAGCCCAAGCCCAAGGTTTTTTCTCCCTTTTCAAAGGGACACTCTGGACAATATAGAGGGGAGGAGTCTGCCCGCCTCCAAACCTCCCACCACCCTCCCTTATGGTCAGTCCCTGACCACAGGGAACGGGTCTGGGATTCCCGTCTGGAGGGGGGGGCTATGGCCTATAGCTGTGTTGCGGAGGTAGCGCAGACGCTACCATTTCTTAAAACTGTCAAACCGCAACCTCCTATGAGGCCACCCTTACCTGTTTTTCGGCCCGTTAAACCGCTAGCTCCTCCTAGACCTCCTCCACCTGTGTTTCCCCCGGCCAAGTCTCAACGGCCTTGTAGACCTCCTCCACCTGTTTTTCCCCCGGCCAAATCTCAACGGCCTTGTAGACCTCCTCCACCTGTGTTTCCCCCGGTCAAATCACAACGACCAAGTAGACCTCCTCCACCGGTGTTCAGACTTGCGAGGTCATTACCTCCAGCACGTCCTCCACCACCGATGTTCGGCACTGTCCCTAACCTGGTTTTTACACCAAAAGTAGACTCTCGCCTGGTTTTCACACCAGAAGAGGTTCCTAACCTTGTTCCCACACCAGCTTCGGTCTCTCGCCTGGTTCACACACCAGCACCGAATCCTAGTCTGGTTCTCACGCCAGCAATCGACTCTTTCCTGGTCCTCACACCAGCACCTGTTCCTAAGCTGGAACCCACTCCAGCACCAGCCTTAAAGCTGGAACCCAGTCCAGCATTAGCTCCAAAGCTGGAGTTCGCACCAGCTCTTAAGTTGGAACCCACTCCAACACCTGCGTCGACAACTGCGGTTTCCACGCCGACTACTACGCCTTCTTCCACGACGCCGACTACTACGCCTTCTTCCACGACGGCGACGACTACGCCGACCTCCACGACGGCGACGACTACGCCAGACTCCACGACGCCGCCTTCTTCGGCTGCAGCACCTGCACCTCGGCTGCAGCCAACGCCTCCTCCTCGGCTGAAGCCAACGCCTCCTCCTCGGCTGAAGCCAGCGCCTGCTCCTCGGCTGAAGCCAACGCCTCCTCCTCGGCTGAAGCCAGCGCCTGCTCCTCGGCTGAAGCCAGCGCCTGCTCCTCGGCTGAAGCCAGCGCCTGCTCCTCGGCTGAAGCCAGCGCCTGCTCCTCGGCTGAAGCCTGCGCCTGCTCCTCGGCTGAAGTCTGCGCCTGCTCCTCCGCCGGCCTCTGCGCCTGCTCCTCCGCCGGCCTCTGCACCTGCTCCTCGGCTGAAGCCTGCGCCTGCTCCTCCGCCGGCCTCTGCACCTGCTTCGGCTGCAGCCCCCGCACCTTCGTCTGCTGCTGCCAAGCCTCCTCCACGTCTGCCACAGGTGTGGCCTCTGCGAGGTCGTCCGCCTCGCCGTGCACCTCATCCTGCAAGGCGGCCACTGATGTGGCCTTTTCAAGGTCGGCCGCCAAAACTTTTTCGGCAGCGGCGTTCCATCCGCCGCCGCCACATTGCTATTCCTCGGTGGATTCGGGGACACGCGACCTGGTGACCCTCCGCCGTGACCTCCCTCCGCCCTCCCTTCTTCTGCGGATTTTCTTGTTGTGGGGAGGGGGTTCTAGTTTTTCTTTGCATTCTTTGTTGTATTTTTTTTTTTGGACATCTGGTATCTGTCTCTTTTGGGGGGGGATACTGTTGTGATCCGATGGTCGGATCATCACCATATTGTTATTTTTGTTCCATTTTTATATCACTCTGCTTTTTGACATACTTAGTTCCTGTTTCGTTCGTTTCCATGGTCACTCATTAGTTTCAGCTGCTACTCTCTTTTCCAGCACACCTGTCTTCAGCTAATCACCCTCCTTTATAAGCCAGCCTTTTCTGTTCAGTCTTCCTCGGATCCTAATTTGCCCACGCACAACAGTGACGACTCTCGACCTTCATCTTTGTATGTATATTCTCGCTAGCTTTTACGCTAAGCCATTTGTTTTATTCCAGCTCACATGCTGAGGAATTGTTTTTCTGTTTTTGGTTTGCCTTCTCTTTACAGCAGTGTTTTTGTTCCTAGCCTTTTATTATTTAATAAATCCATTTATAACTTACCTTGTTGTGTTCATCGCTTCGACGCATCCCCGGAAGAACCAATCCGGCATTACAATGCCACACAAGCGTCACAAAAACAAATAAATTGACTTGAACATTGATTTATTTTCCAAGATGGCGCTGCTGTAGTGGCTGCTGTTGGCAGGAGCTCTGTGCTCTTGTGTCATCATTTTGTGTTCCCCTCTTGTTTTCATGTGTTATCATATTTTTTTGCCTTTTGGTCCGGTACCCTTTGGGACTGTGTGAAATGGGGTGGCACTTTCGTGACCTCTGCGGTGCTTTTTTTGTGGACTTCTGGATCTGCCTCTCGGGAACCTTTTGGCCATGGAGACCAGCTGCTGGGTCTCTGCTACACCGGAGACGGTTTGGAGGAACTGGACAAGATGCGAATGAGGGGACAGGGCTGCGGAGCTAGCACTTCGCGATGTCTTGGCTGGGTGAGCAGGTGTCGGACACCTCAGTCTCTTTGGACGTATCCTCGCTCATCCATGACTGGACACTGGCCCAGAGTTGGTTGGCGGCCGAGAGTAGAGTTGGGTCTCTTGGTTGCTTTGTTGGGTCTGCACCTGTCTCTGGCCATGCTCCCCCCACCCCAGCGGACGATGGCGTGGAACATCGCAGAGGCCACCACAGTGTGTTTCTTTTACTGTTATTCATAGCTGTATGTATAAGTGGCAGGTGGTATCCACTGTTTTAATGTCTTAAATGTCCTTTGTGTTCTTTGATGTTTGATGTTTTCACTCTTACAAAAACAACAACAACTCTTAGGAGTTGTTGTTGTTTTTTTTCCCTTGGCCTCAGTCTGGACCCCCTATGCAGGGCCCAGGCTTACACCGATTTTTTTATTTTATAAATAAAGTACTATCTAATCTAATATAATCTAATTTAAATTGTCAGGAAAGAAGAGGATATGGAAACAAACACCTCTTTCTTGATATTTGGTATGCTGCAATTTGAAAAGAGAAAGGTTAAAAACAAATGTGTATTTCACAAATAAAACCCAATTTAGTAAACCAATTTATTTTTGAGCAGTTTTAACTGTTTCAGCAACCCTCGCCACCCACACAATGACACACGCGCGAACACACACATATGCACACACACACACACACACACACACACACACACACACACACACACACACACACATGCACACACAGGTACATTCGTAACAATATATATCAGTGAATGCACCACCCTAACCAGCTCAACACAACACAACACGGCGCGTTCTGGCGAGTCCCCAATTTCATGTTGACTTGAACTCAAGATGATGTTGACCGCCAGAATGCGGTTTTTATTCTAAGATAAAATTCTGAACATTACAAGCTTGAAATTACAAACCTGAGCTTTTGCTTTTGTAGTCTATGCTGTCGGATCTGACTGGGCCAGAGCGACGTGTGGTAACCGGACCCTGATACGTCGTCCACTTACTCGTCCTGCTGCACGTGTTGTGTACAAATCGTCAAACAAACGTTCGAACTTCTGACTTCGACTTCGGACTGCCGCCCCCCTACCGCCCCCTTCTTCCTCACCGCCCCCCCAGATCTTTCCACCGCCCGGTACCGGCCACTTTGGGAACCACTGATTTAAAACATAGAGGCAGCTAACTGGTAAGTGCTGCTGTGAGGGACTCACGCGGGTCTTGCGGGTTCCATGGACCACCAAGGAAGGACATGACGTCGAGCAGGTTTGACTTGCTTTATTTTCTCACACAAGCTTGTCTGCGGTCGGGTCACTCTTCCCTTGCGTCTCCCGTCTCCCTCTGCTACTCGCTCCGCCGTCTGCTTTTCAGCAGCACGAACATCAGTCCGCCTCTTCTTGTGTCCGTCGTTGTATGTGTTTTTCTCGCTCCGCACCATCACCAGCCCCGTTCTCTCCTCCTTCTCCCCTTTTATACAGCGAGAGGAGATACGTGTACAGGTGCGCGATCCACACACAATCGTTTGTGGCGTCGCCCCCGACACGCCCTGCCTCGCCGCTCGCTCGCCATCCCCGCCTCCTCGCCGCCATCCTCTCTGTCGGACCCTCGGCTCCGCCTCTCCACAGCTGCTATTCTAGCTATTTTTAAAACAGGCCAGCGGGCGACTCCTCTGGTCCTTATGAGCTACCTGGTGCCCGCGGGCACGGCGTTGGTGACTCCTGCTCTAACAGTCCCATGTGCTCCTCTATTTATTTGGAAGGTCCCTGGTTACTTCACTGAGGCTGTCTCTGAAGTAAGGGGGGTAATTTCAGCAGCCCCAGTTAGACACAATATATGGCTATTCATGAAATGCAAAATGTGCTGATATTCGTGATATCGCCCTGTCTCTGCTCTGTCTGTGTCAAGGCACTCAATGTTCTCCCTTGGCAGTCAGCAGGCCGGTTCTGGACACAAACACTGATATGAGACAAAATCCCTTTGCACTGATAGAAAAGTACAACTTCAGCACAATTGATAATAACTACAGCAACGGCCTTTAAGCATAAGAGTTGTGTGATAACTTACACAAATGTATTCTAACAAACCACAACGTTCTCTTTTCCGTTCAAGAACAACACCACTACTAACCATGACAGACTTCATGAGAGACAGCAACTACTTCTTTGGGACAAATGATGATCTAGAAACGTATATGTTTGAGCCGGAATGTATGGGAGACAAGCTAGAAGCTGAGTGCTAAACAGCTTTAGTGAAATACTAAGCTTCATGTAGCAGTATTGATAAGTGCTAAACAAGAAATACAAACTACGTACATAATAAAATAATCACTTACTGTACAATTTAGGTTCTCACCAAGTTGTCGACTGATGGGATGTTTGTATCTTCCTGTTTGGATGACAAATTTTTCATAATCCTCACAAAGTTTTAAGAAAAATGTGCCACAAACGAGCGTCTTTTTGTGTCTCTTGCCATTTCTGGGTTTAAATTGAATGTCAAAATTGACCAACTTCTTGGTTAACTTTCACCAACCTAGAGGTGATGCAGCAGCTCACCAGCTTAGCGTGTCAACAAAACAGCAAAGGCAAGTTAGCTCTCTGTGGTCACGGCACAGCAAAAAGGAATTCCTCAGCGTTGGCGCGTATAATAACAAAATCGCTTACACTTGGTCAACATTCAGGTCACGTGATGTAAATGAACAATTGTTGAAAATTTCTGGAAGTTTTTACAGGGCTTTATGGGTTCAATAGAACAGTGTTTTTCAACCACTGTGCCAATACAGTCTGGTGTGCCGTGGGAGATTATGTAATTTCACCTAATTGGATTAAAAATATTTTTTGCAAACCAGTAATTGTAATCCGCAAATGTGCCGTTGTCGAGTGTCTGCACTGTCTAGAGCTCGGCAGAGTAACCATGTAACACTCTTACATATCAGTAGGTAGCAAGCGGTAGCTAATTGCTTTGTAGATGTCGGGAACGTGGTTTGTCGGGATCACAATATGCGGGAGGCAGTGTGCAGCTAAAACGGTATCTAACACTTAAACCCAAAATAAACAAAAAGGCGAGTGCTACAAAGTAAACAAAAACAGAATGCTGGACGACAGCAACTACTCACAGCGTGTGGAGCAGAGATGGCGTCCACAAAGTCTGTCCTTAAATGACATGACAATCAACAATGTCCACACAAAAAAGGACAGCGTCCACACAACTGAAATAGTTTTGATTACTAAAACAAAGCAGGTGCAGGGAATAACGCTCAGGGAAGAAATGAAACTGCTACAGGAAAATACCATCAAAACAGGAATAACCACCTAAATATGAGCGCAGGACAAGAACTAAAACACTACGGAAAGGAAAACACCAAAAAACTCAAAATAAGTCACAGCATGATGTAACAGGTCGTGACAATACTTAGAGACAAGCGATATAGTGATGCATGCTTGGTTATGGTTTGAATTTATATCTAACAATTGCAAGAACTAATTTTTACTGTCAATATCGACTTTTTATATTTTCTGGTGGTGGTGTGCTTCAGAATTTTTTCAATTAAAAAAATGTGCCTTCGCTCAGAAAAGCTCGATAAAAACTGCAATAGAGTACTCCAGTTAGCTGCATTGTTAGGCACCTCATACTTACTGTATTTTATGACGTAGAATGCATTAAAAAAGTCGGTAACACTTTAGTATGGGCAACATGTTCTAAGTAACAAAGACTTAATTTAGAGTTATTTAGTTAGGGTTAGGGTTAGTAATGGGCCATGCAGAATGAGGCATTAATAAGTACTTAATAATGACTAATTAAGAGCCAATATGTTACTAATTTGCATGTTAATAAGCAACTGAATTATGGTGAATAAGGCAGTGTTTTTCAACTACTGTGCCGCAGCACACTAGTGTGCCGTGAGATACAGTCTGATGAGCTGTGGGAGATTGTGTAATTTCACCTATTTGGGTTACAAATATTTTTTGCAAACCAGTAATTGTAGTCTGCAAATTATGTGTTGTAATTGAGTGTTGGTGTTGTCTAGAGCTCGGCAGAGTAAGTAGGTGGCAGCCGGTGCTAATTGCTTTGTAGATGTTGGAAACAGCGGGAGACATCGTGGAGGTAAAATTGTGTCTAATGCACAAACCAAAAAATAAACAAAAGATGAGTGCCCCTAAGAAAAGGCATTGAAACTATGCGGAACAAACTAAAACTGAACTGGCTATAAAGTAACAAAAACAGAATGCTGGACGACAGCAAAGACTTACTGCGTCCACATTGACAACCGAACATGATGTGACAATCAACAATGTCCCCACAAAGAAGAATAAAAACAACTGAAATATTCTTGATTGCTAAAACCAAGTAGGTGCGGGAAATATCGCTCTAAGGAAGACACGAAACTGCTACAGGAAAATACCAAAAAAAGAGTAAAAGCCACCAAAATAGGAGCGCAAGACAAGAACTAAAACACTACACACAGGAAAACAGCAAACAACTCAAAATAAGACACGGCATGATGTGACAGGTGGTGACAGTACACCTACTTTGAGACAAGAGCTATAGTAATGCATGCTTGGTTATGCTTTAGAGTCAGATCCAACAATTGCGACAACCACTTTTTACTGTCAACTGATTTTTTTCAACGCAAAAAATGTGCCTTGGCTCAAAAAAGGTTGAAAAACACTGGAATAAGGGACAAGAAGTAGAAAATGGGATGGATGGATTTTCCCCTTACTAAAGTGTTACCTAAACGAGACATGTGTGTTCTTCTCTTACAAAGGGGTTGTGAACAATAGGCAACATAAAAAAAAAAAAAAAAAGTGCAGCTCCCATTTAATAGAAGCTTCTACTTATATTGAAATACCTTTACACCTACATGTGCCGCTGCAGGATGCTGAGATAGACTACCAGAGCCAGATGGTGGAGAAGCTGAAGGAGCAGATGCTGAAGCAAGAGGAGGTAAGAAACAGAATAAAATTACGCCATTTGATTAGTTTGGATAAATGTCCCCTATAAGACTTAAATACACTTCAGGTGGCTTTATCGTCCGCTTGCTTGAGATGGGAACGTAAAAAAACACAACATTTATTATTGTTTTAATTGCTTACTGTGAGCTTTTAAAAGAACATTGAGCACTCTTGGCCCAGTTGCGTGTTTGCATAAAAGCGCCGCGATGTGTGACGGGCTTGTGGTGATGACACGCCACAGCAAAACAAATAGACGAGCTACAGCAGTAAATTGGGAACGAGCTCGACTGCAAAACAAAGTTGTTTATATCTAATTGCTGGCCTGCTGCTTTTTGGGTTGACATAACTTTACTGTATATTAATGTTAGTGTTGAAGTGTTATTTAGTACATGCATAGTCTGTGTGATTGAATTGTATTGTGTTGACTTGTTGTGTTGACACCACAAGTTGGTCTTCATCCACACTGCATCTGGGAAGTATTCATTTTCATTTAATTTTTTTTCCTAATTTTTTTTAAATCTATCAATCAATCAATGTTTATTTATATAGTCCTAAATCATGAGTGTCTCAAAGGGCTGCACAAGCCACAAAGGCATCCTCGGTTGAGATCCCACATCACAGCAAGGAAAAACTCAACCCAATGGGACAATGAGAAACCTTGGAGAGGACCGCAGATATGGGGACCCCCCTAGGGCGACAGGTGCAATGGACGTCGAGTGCATCTAGCAAAATAGTGTGAGAGTCCAGTCCATAGTGGATCTAACATAATAATAAGAGTCCAGTCACTAGTGGATCTAGCATAATATTGTGTGAGACCAATCCATAGTCGATCTTACATAATGGCGAGAGTCCAGTCCATAGTGGATCTAACATATTAGTAAGAGTCCAGTCACTAGTGGAGCTAACATAATAATGTGAGAGTCCAGTCCATAGTGGATCTAGCATAATATTGTGTGAGACCAGTCCATAGTCGATCTAACATAATGGTGAGAGTCCAGTCCATATTGGATCTAACATATTAGTAAGAGTCCAGTCACTAGTGGAGCTAACATAATAATGTGAGAGTCCAGTCCATAGTGGGTCTAACATAATGGTGAGAGTCCAGTCCATAGTGGATCTAACATATTAGTAAGAGTCCAGTCACTAGTGGAGCTAACATAATAATGTGAGAGTCCAGTCCATAGTGGATCTAGCATAATATTGTGTGAGACCAGTCCATAGTCGATCTAACATAATGGTGAGAGTCCAGTCCATATTGGATCTAACATATTAGTAAGAGTCCAGTCACTAGTGGAGCTAACATAATAATGTGAGAGTCCAGTCCATAGTGGATCTAACATAATGGTGGGAGTCCAGTCTATAGTGGATCTAACATATTAGTAAGAGTCCAGTCACTAGTGGAGCTAACATAATAATGTGAGAGTCCAGTCACTAGTGGAGCTAACATATAAATGTGAGAGTCCAGTCCATAGTGGATCTAACATAATAGTGAGAGTCCAGTCCATAGTGGATCTAGCATAATATTGTGTGAGACCAGTTCATAGTGGATCTAACATAATGGTGAGAGTCCAGTCCATAGTGGATCTAGCATAATAGTGTGAGATTCCAGTCCATAGTTGATCTAACATAATAGTGAGAGTCCAATCCATAGTGGATCTAACATATCAGTTAGAGAGTCCAGTCCATAGTGGATCCAACACAGGGGTAGGGAACCTATGGCTCTCGAGCCAGATGTGGCTCTTTTGATGACTGCGTCTGGCTCTCAGATAAATCTTAGCTGACATTGCTTAACACGATAGGTAATGAATAATTCCGCTGGTAATCACACTAGTAAAAATAACCTTTAAAATATAAAAAAATCTCATGCATTTTAATCCATCCATCTGTTTTCTACTGCACCTATTCCAAAAGTCACATTAATCGTAAGAAGTATTTTACTCATTATTGGTCAGCTTCAGAATAACAATGTTATTAAAAATAAAATAAAAATAATAAGAGACTTATCATGCTCTAAAAATGTTGGTCTTACTTAAAAATGCACACATTTAGTTGTATTCAGTGTTAAGAATAGCATATGGCTCTGACGAAATTTTTTTTTATTTTTATATTTGGCTATCATGGGTCTCTCAGTCAAAACGGTTCCCGATCCCTGATCTAGCATAATAGTGAGAGTCCAGTCCATAGTGGATCAAACATAATAGTGTGACAGTACAGTCCATAGTGGATCTTACACAATAGTGAGAGTCCAGTCCATAGCGGATCAAACATAATATTTTGAGAGTCCAGTCCATAGTGGATCCAACATAATAGTGAGAGTCAAGTCCATAGTGAATCTAACATTATAGTGGGAGTCCAGTCCATAGTGGATCTAACAAAATAGTGAGAGTCCAGTCCATAGTGGACCTAACATAATAGTGTGAGAGTCCAGTCCATAGTGGACCTAACATAATAGTGTGAGAGTCCAGTCTATAGTAGATCTTACATAATAGTGTGAGTCCAGTCCATAGTGGATCTAACATAATAGTGAGAGTCCAGTCCTTGGTGGATCTAACATAATAGTGAGAGTCCGGTCCATAGTGGATCTAACATAATAGTGAGAGTCCAGTCCATAGTGCATCTAACATAATAGTGTGAGAGTCCAGTCCATAGTGGATCTAACACCATAGTGTGAGAGTCTAGTCCATAGTGGATCTAATATAATAGTGAGAGTCCAGTCCCATAATAGTGCAAGTCCAGTCCATAGTGGATCCATCATAATACTGTGAGTCCAGTCCACAGTGGATCTGACAAAATAGTGAGAGAGTCTAGTCCACAGTGGATCTAACATATCAGTCTGAGAGTCCAGTCCATAGTGAATCTAACATAATAGTGAGAGTCCAGTCCATAGTGGGACCAGCAGGAGACCATCTCGAGCGGAGACAGGTCAGCAGCGCAGAGATGTCCCCGACCAATGCACAGACGAGCGGTCCACCCCGGGTCCCGACTCTGGACAGCCAGCACTTCATCCGTGGCCAGCGAATTTGTGCCCCCCCCCACCCCCCCCATGAGGGAAAGGGGGACAGAGCAAAAAAAAAAAAGAAACGGCAGATCAACTGGTCTAAAAGTGGGGACTATTTAAAGGCTAGAGTATACAATCGAGTTTTAAGATGGGACTTAAATGCTTCTACTGAGGTAGCATCTATTACTGTTACTTAGAGGGCATTACAAAGTACTGGAGCCCCAATAGAAAACGCTCTATAGCCCTCAGACTTTTTTTGGGCTCTGTGAATCACTAATAAGCTGGAGTTCTTTGAATGCAGTAGTAAGTAGTAAGTAGTAAGTAGTAAAACCTTAAAGTCACATCTTAAGTGCACAGGAAGCCAGTGCAGGTGAGCCAGTATAGGTGTAATATGTAAACAAAGGTATATACAGTATAGGCGTAATATGATCAAACTTTCTTGTTCTTGTCAAAAGTCTAGCAGCCGCATTTTGTACCAACTGTAATCTCTTTTTAAGTTACAGCCTTATTCTCGAATGGGAATGCATACCATATATTCCGGAACATAGGGGGCACCAGATTAAAAGGCGCACTGCCGACGAGTGGGTGAATTCAGGTCTTTTTTCATAAAAAAGGTGCTTTATCAGGCGCATTAAAGGAGTCATAGTATGCCTTTTTTTTTACATATATATTTTGCGTACAAAAAATCCCGAGGCACACCACCAGCAGAAATCATTAAAAAAATGAAACTCAGTTGACAGTAAAAATTAATTTTCGCAATTGTTGGATATGACTTTAAAGCATAATCAAGCATGCATCATTATAGCTTTTGTCTCAAAGTAGGTGTACTGTCACCACCTGTCACATCACACCCTGACTTTTTTTAACTTTTTTGCTGTTTTCCCGTGTGTAGTGTTTTACTTTTTGTCTTGTGCTCCTATTTTGGTGTCTTTTTCACTTTTTTTTGGTATTTTCCTGTATCGGTTTCATGTCTTCCTTTGAGCGAAATTTTCAGCATCTACTTCGTTTTAACAATCAAGAATATTTTAGTTGTTTTTATCCTTCTTTGTGGGGACATAGTTGATTATCATGTCATGTTTGAATGCACATTGTGTGCGCCGTCATTGCTCCAAAGTAAGTCTTTGCTGTTGTCCAGTATTCTGTTTTTTTTTTACTTTGTAGACAGTTCAGTTTTAGTTTTGTTCTGCATAGCCTTGCCTAAGCCTCAATGCTTTTCTTAGGAGCACTCACCTTTTGTTTATTTTTGGTTTAAGCATTAGACACGGGCTTCACGGTGGCAGAGGGGTTAGTGCGTCTGCCTCACAACACGAAGTTCCTGCAGTCCTGGGTTCAAATCCAAGGTCGGGATCTTTCTGTGTGGAGTTTGCATGTTCTCCCCGTGAATGCGTGGGTTCCCTCCGGGTATTCCGGCTTCCTCCCACTTCCAAAGACATGCACCTGGGGATAGGTTGATTGGCAACACTAAATTGGCCCTAGTGTTTGAATGTGAGTGTGAATGTTGTCTGTCTATCTGTGTTGGCCCTGCGATGAGGTGGCGGCTTGTCCAGGGTGTACCCCGCCTTCCGCCCGATTGTAGCTGGGATAGGCGCCAGCGCCCCCCCGCGACCCCAAAAGGGAATAAGCGGTAGAAAATGGATGGATGGATGGATGGCATTAGACACTTTTTTACCTCCACGCTGCCTCCCGCTGTTTCCGACATCTACAAAGCAATTAGCTCCCAGCTGCCACCTACTGATATGGAAGAGTATTACAGCACCGACACTCAACAACAACACATAATTTGCAGACTATGATTACTGGTTTGCAAAAAATATTTTTAACCCAACTAGGTGAAATTAGATAAACTCTCCAAGCACACCAGAGTGTATCTCACGCCACACTGGTGTGCCGCGGCACACTGGTTGAAAAACACTGGTCTACATAACATGTAAAGGTGGTTCTTTGGTCCAAATGTTGCATAGATTATGTTTCACACGTCATCTTCAAGTCGCTTTCTGACAGTCTCCTCAGGATGCGCCGTTTTGTGGGCGGTCTTATTTACGTGCCTCCACTTTGACAGCATCTTCCCTTTTTGGGTGAATAATGTAAACTTACTACACCGGTATGTTTTAGCTCTTACATAGAGAAATATAAGTTAGAACTTTACACTACTTTATATTAGAAATGGCAACAGTGGAGGATGAATGTCACATAACAAGAAGATAGAGAAAAAGAAGAATCTTATCAACTACGTTATCGATACAGTCTACAGTGGCGGATGTGCGCAAATATTCAGAACTTATGCAGATTTCAAATAAACATCAGCAGGTACCAGATGGTAAGAAAAGTTGGTTTTGTATAATATTGTGAAACAAAACACCATCTGCTCAAGGGTGCCCTTATACACATACCATAGTAATACTGGTATCTCTGACTACGGTAGCTGTAATGGGCCGACAATCCATCAAGCAGCGCGGTTTCAAAGTCATACTAATATTTGGACGGATTTTTGAGCGCTGTGTGTAATGTTCTTTATTTTCAATGGAACGTTTAACTTTATGCTGTTGTTTATATTGCAGTCTACACGTATCTCTCATGAGTGACTGCCATCTACTGGTCACACTTATCATTACACCATGTACCAAATAAAATAGCTTCGAGGTCGATATGCACAACCAGAATTATTCCGTACATTAGGCGCATCGGGTTATAAGGCGCACTGTCGATTTTGGAGAAAATGAAAGGATTTTAAGTGCCCCTTATAGTCCAAAAAATACGGTACATGTTTGTCTTCAAAATTCTGCATAACACATATTTTTTATCATCAGGTTGGATGAGAAGAGCTCGTTTTCATCAAGAATGTCTCTGTGCATTGCTGCATTGATCTTTCCTTCTATCCTGACTATAATCTCTCAGTTCCTGCCGCAGAAAACCATCCCCACAGCATGATGCTTCCACCACCATGCTTTATATTGGGATGGTATTGGCCTGGTGATGAGCGGTGCCTGGTTTCTTCCAAACATGATGCCTGGCATTCACGCCAAAGTGTTCAATCTTAGAATCTTTGAGAGTCTTTCAGGTGCATTTTGGCAAACTTCTGTCTGGCCACTATACCATACAGGCCTGAATAGTGGATTGTCCTTCTGTAGCATTCTCCTTTCTCCAAAGAGGAATGCTGAGGTCTGACAGAGTGACCACAGGGTTCTTGCTCACGTCCCTGACTAGATGAAGATGAATACAACAATGTACAGAGACATCCTGGATGAAAACCAACACTTCCCATCCAATTTATTTGGCGCTTGAAAGGTGCTGCAAAGAGGAATGGACAAAACTGCCCAAAGATAGGTGTGCCATCCTTGTTGCATCATATTCAAAATTACTTAAGACTGTATTTGCTGCCAGAGATGCATGAACAAAGTATTGAGCAAAGGCTGTGAATACTTATGTATATGTGTTTTTTTTATTTTTTTAATGTCCATCCATCCATCCATTTTCTTCTGCTTATCCATGGTTGGGTAGCGAGGGCAGCTGCCTAAGCTGAGAAACATATACTTCCTTCTCCCCAGCCACTTCGTCCAGCCCTTTTCGGGAGATCACAAGGTGTTCCCAGGCCAGCCAGGAGACATAGTCTTCCCAGCGTGTCCTGGGTCTTCCATGTGGCCTCCTACCGGTCGGACGTTTCCTAAACACCTCCCTAGGGAGACGTTCCGGTGGCATCCTGACCAGATGCCCGAACCACCTCATCTGGCACCTCTCGATGTGGAGGAGCAGTGGATTTACTTTGAGTTCCTCCCGGATGACAGAGCTTCTAACCCTATCTCTAAGGGAGAGCCCCGCCACCCGGCGGAGGAAACTCATTTCGGCCGCTTGTACCCGTGATCTTATCCCAAAGCTCATGACCATAGGTAAGGATGGGAACGTAGATCAATCGGTAAATTGAGAGCTTTGCCTTCCTGTTTAGCTCCTTCTTCGCAACAATGGATCGATACAGCGTCCGCATTACGGAAGACGCCGCACCGATCCGCCTGTCGATCTCACGATCCACTCTTCCCTCACTCGTGAACAAGACTCCTAGGTACTTAAACTCCTCCACATGGGGCAAGACCTCTTCCCCAACCTGGAGATGGCACTCCACCCTTTTTTAAGCGAGAACCATGGAGTCGGACCTGGACGTGCTGATTCTCATCCCAGTCGCTTCACACTCGGCTGCAAACCGATCCGGTGAGAGCTGAAGATCCTGGCCAGATGAAGCCATCAGTACCACATCATCTCCAAAAAGCAGAGACCAAATCCTGCAGCCACCAAACCCGATCCCCTCAACGCCTTGACTGCGCCTAGAAATTCTGTCCATAAAAGTTATGAAAAGAATCGGTGACAACTCTCACTGGAAACGGGTCCGACTTAATGCCAGCAATGCGGACCAAGCTCTGACACTGATCATACAGGGAGTGGACCGCCACAATCAGACAGTACGGTACCCCATACTCTCTAAACCCGGGTTCACCAACCTTTCTGAAACCAAGAGCTACTTATTGGGTACTGATTAATGTGAAGGGCTACCAGTTTGATACACACTTAAATAAATTGCCAGAAATAGCCAATTTGCTCAATTTACCTTTAATACATAAATCTGTATATATATAACAATGGGTATTTCTGTCCGTCATTCCGTCGTACATTTTTTATCCTTTTACGGAAGGTTTTTTGTAGAGAATAAATGATGAAAAAAAACACTTAATTGAACGGTTTAAAAGAGGAGAAAAAAAAGAAAAAAAAGAAAATTGAATTTTGAAACATAGTTTATCTTCAATTTCGACTCTTTAAAATTCAAAATTCAACCGAAAAAAAAATGAAGAGAAAAACTAACTAATTCAAATCTTTTTGAAAAAATTAAAAAACAAAAGAATGTATGGAACATCATTAGTATATTTCCTGATTAAGATTAATTTTAGAAATTTTATGACAAATTGGACCAAGCTATATTTCTAACAAAGACAAATCATTATTTCTTCTAAATTTTCCAGAACAAAATGTTTAAAAAAAATTCCAAAGACTTTGAAATAAGATTTAAATTTGATTCTACAGATTTTCTAGATTTTCCAGAATATTTTTTTTGAATTTTAATCATACATTTGAAGAAATATTTCACAAATATTCTTCGTCGAAAAAACAGAACTTAAAATGAAGAATTAAATTAAAATGTATTTATTATTCTTTCCAAAAAAAAAGAAGCGGAAGGAATTTAAAAGGTAAAAAGATATATGTGTTTGAAAATCCAAAAATCATTTTAAGGTTGTTATTTTTTCTCTAAAATTGTCTTTCTGAAAGTTATAAGAAGCAAAGTAAAAAAATAAATGAATTTATTTATTGGATTTTCAAATTCTATTTAAGTCTTGTCTCTCTTAGAATTAAAAATGTCGAGCAAAACGAGACCAGCTTGCTAGTAAATAAAAAAAAATTTTTAAAATAGAGGCAGCTCACTGGTAAGTGCTGCTATTTGAGCTATTTTTAGAACAGGCCAGCGGGCTACTCATCTTGTCCTTAAGGGCTACCTGGTGCCCGCGGGCGCCGCGTTGGTGACCCCTGCTGTAAACACTCTCCACAGGACTTCTCCGGACACGGTCGACTGCCTTCTCCAAGTCACAATTATTTTTTAATAAATGTGCAAAAATAAAATAAATCTAACTGTCCATAAGGGGTATTAATACGTCTGTCAAATTTAGAGGACAAAAAAAATGCATTCATTCCATTATTGAATAAGGCTATAACATTACAAAATGTCAAAAAAGTGAAGCGCTGTGAATACTTTCCGGATCCACTGTATGAATGTGGGCTTCAGATAGGACTACGAAGTACTATTTAGGGAGTGGAGAGCTCCAAATGTGGTGATTAGTTTTGTTTACATTGTCATGTTGGCAGGAGAAGCAGCAGCTAGTATAAAATCTTGAAGTCTTCCGAATTTACTGCACATTTTTATCACACATATAACAAATGTAAATACTCTAGGTTAAACTTAAGTGGTCCGTATAATGCACCCATTGTGCTTTTTCATCAATCACAGATACAGGTTTAATTAATGCAGTAAAAACCGACTCCTATCAATGCAATCGTTCGTGGATCAGATATTTCTGCATTTCTCTCTATAAATACAGTAACTTGCAGCACACTTGAATTAGCGCTACAATTTGTCTGCTCCTGTGAATCACTCGTAATTAAGTAAGTAAGTAAGTCAATTTTATTTATAAAGCGCTTTTCACAAATAAAATCACAAAGCGCTGTACAAAACATAGGTGAAATAAAACAACAATTAAATTTAAAACAACCGGGGCAACATCATAAAAAGGATACAAAGTGGATTAAAAATGATAGTTAAAAGGTGCATTAACGTAAAGCTTTACTAAAAATGGAAGTTTTCAAATGTTTCTTAAAAGTTTCAACACAGTCAAGATCACGGAGGGACTGGTGCAAATTGGTCTGGGAGCAATAGCCTGGAATGACAGTTTTCTTTTTTGTTTTTTTTTACAAGTTTTGGGATCTTTAGAGGACCCTGGCCTGAAGATCCTGGAGAATAGGGGCATAACAAGTCAGTGATGTACTGAGGGGCCTCACCATGCAACGCACAGAATGTCAGGACTAAAATCTTAAACTCAATGCGGAATTTGACTGGACGCCAATGAAGACTAGATAGAACGGGGGTAATATGGGCTGTTCTGGATGCACCGATCAAAAGTCTGGCAGCCACATTTTGTACCGTCTGAAGTCTTTTTAGCGGTGACTATGAATTGATTAACGTGGACTCCGACATAAACAAGTTGAAAAACTTATTCGGGTGTTACCATTTAGTGGTCAATTGTACAGAATATGTACTGTGCAATCTACTAATAAAAGTATCAATCAATATCAATCAATCAAACTTGTTGAAGAGAGTGAAGAGAGAATTAACCTACTCAGTGGCCAAGGGGTCACAGTGTCCACCCTGAGATCGGTAGGTTGTGAGTTCAAACCCCGGCCGAGTCATACCAAAAACTATGAAAATGGGAACCGTTACCTTCCTGCTTGGCACTCAGCATCAAGGGTTGGAATTGGGGGTTAAATCACCAAAATGATTCCTGACCGCGGCCACCGCTACTGCTCACTGCTCTCCTCAACCACCCAGGGGGTGAACAAGGGGATGGGTCGAATGCAGAGGTTAATTTCACCACACTTAGTGTATGTGTGTGACTATCAGTGGTACTTTAATTGCAATAGTCAATGCGAGACGCAATGAACGTGTGAATGATCCATTCCAGATCCAATTGTGACAACACATTTCTCACTTTAGAAATATTTCTGAGATGATAAAAACAGTTTTTGGTCAGTAGACAACAGAGACCCTCCAAAGACATGGACTGATCCAACACAAGCCCAAGGTTTCTGAGGCTGCTTTTAACAAATGCACCCAGAGCACCACGGGAGGTCTTGGTCAGGGGGATCTTTTTATCGGGAGCAATTATCAGAGTTTCCATTTTGTTTGAATCTATCTAGAGGAAATTTGAAGACAAGCAGTTTTTAACACAGGATACACACTCCAAGGACTCAGATTAAAAGTGAAACTTTGAATCATTGAAGGAGCGTAACAGTTGAATATCACCTGCATTGAAATGATAAGAAACATTTTCAAAACTACTGATCAACCTCCCAAGTGGCATCAGATACAACAAAAATAAAACAGGACTCAGAACAGAACCCTAGGCCACACCACATGACAGGTTGCACACATTGGACATTAAAAGCAAATTCCATTTATTTAAGAAGTAAACCCCTGGAGAACTGCACCAGAGAGTCACCAAAGATTAAATTGATTTTATTTTCAATTGGTGGCACTGATTTGAGATGGGAGCTTGGTCATGGAATCGTAAATTGAGGTTCCAATATATTCAGCTTCTGTGGTTTAGCCTGTTAGCCTTGCAAAATTAGAGTAAAAACAAAAGGGTCCAACTGGCCTGTAATAATAATAAAAAATAATGCAAGAACCCATCCTGATGGATAATGAAATGCTTATTATATTGTGGATGTGTTCACTATATAGTGAAAGCATAGTTCTCTTCTGCTGGCTTCGAACATGTTTTATGGTTGTAATCCATCTGTGTCGTCTTTCTGGATCTTTGGGAATGTGGTAAAAAGCTTTCTCTTCCCATCTCCTATTTTTTCTAGGATCATGGCCCACAACATTTGTCTATCAAAGTTTTTCAACTAGGACAGACACAAACAGACATAAGGCCAGTCCCAATACACCCCCTCGTCCTATTTTTTTTAATCCCTATCTAGTGTAGCCCCAAAACCAATATTACCGTTACCAAAATTAAATTTGATAATTTTTGGTACTTTTCTGAATTAAGAGGACCACAAAAATTGCATTATTGGCTTTATTTTAACAAAAAATCTTAATGTACATTAAACATATGTTTATTATTGTAATTTAGTCCTTAAATAAAATAGTGAACATACTAGTCAACGTGTATTTTAGTAGTAAGTAAACAAAACAAAGACTTCTAATTAGTCTGCTGACGTGTGCAGTAACATATAGTGTCATTTATATACCTATTATTTTGTCTACATTATTAAGGACAAACTGTAAAAATTGATTATTAATCTACTTGTTCATTTACTGCTTACTTTCTCTTTTAACATGTTCTATCTACACATCTGTTAACATGTAATAATCTCTGCTGAAGCTGTTGTCCCAGCAACCCAATTCCGGATAAGCGGTTGAAGATTGATGGATGGATGGATGGATGGATGGAACTTCACCCAAATAAACTTGGCTCACATACAGTACTGTATCTTAAAATCAAACCTACAATACAGTGTGCAATTATTAGCTGATTGACCTGGATCTTCACCACTGTACTGTAAAACCAACCCCACCTTAGAACCACAGCAACATTCTGTTTTAGTCTGTCTGTCCCTAAGCTCATGTCCTCTTTCTGGTGATGTTGTCCTCACTCTTTATTCCATCATATTAAAACCAGACGTCACACGTCATATCCCTGCCCTATTTCCCACTCCTTTCCACCAGTCACCAAGTTTCACAGACTTCATTTTGCACCACTCAACACCATAGGCTCGGGCTCGTGGAATTGATGGCAACTTTCAATCTTTAAAATAAGCTTCTTGTTGTTAATTTTGTGGCGTGTTTGATCTGTTCTACATAATAAAAAAACAAAAGTCATATTAGTCTATAATTACCAAAGTTTAGCCAAGTTTCCATTGTGCCCAATGTTGAACTGAAAGGCCTACTGAATTGAGATTTTCTTATTTAAACGGGAATAGCAGGTCCATTCTATGTGTCATACTTGATCATTCTGCGATATTGCCATATTTTTTCTGAAAGGATTTAGTAGACAACATCGACGATAAAGTTTGCAACTTTTGGTCGCTAATAGAAAAGCCCTGCCTTTACCGGAAGTATGTGCGCGTGACGTCACGAGTTGCAGGGCTCCACACATATTCACATTGTTTTTAATGGGAGCCACCAGCAGTAAGAGCAATTCGGACCGAGAAAGCGACAATTTCCCCATTAATTTGAGCGAGGAAGAAAGATTTGTGAATTAGGATATTGATAGTGAAGGACTAGAAAAAAAAAAAAAGCGACGGCTCCGGGTGGCGGCAGTGTGAGCGTTTCAGATGTAATTAGACACATTTACTAGGATAATTCTGGAAGATCCTTTATCTGCTTATTGTTTTTTAGTGTTTTAGTGAGATTTTAAAGATTGTAAAGCCATACCTGGAGGTCGGATGGCTGTGGTGGACACGCAGTGTCTCAGTGAGAAGCCGAAGAGCCAAACTCACAGCTGCCTTTTTCAACAGCTGTTGCAGGACGACGAATAATCCAATGATTTCTCCGGTAAGATATATATCACAATTTCCCCATCCAAAAACATGCTGGTTGACGTAGAGAAAACATGTTCGCTTGATGGCTCTGTGTTAAAGCTTCACAACAAACAAAGTGTCTCGGTGCTAAAGACAGCTGCAATCCACCACTTTCCACCAACAGCGTGGTTCTTTATAGTCTCCATTATTAAATGAACAAATTGCAAAAGATTCAGCAACACAGATGACTAAAATACTGTGTAATTACGCTATGAACAGAGGCGACTTTTAGCCGTGTTTGGAGCTGCGCTAATATGTCCCCTCCAATCTGTGACATCACGCGTACGCGTCATCATTCCGCGACGTTTTCAACAAGAAACTCGCGGGAGATTTAAAATTGCAATTTAATTGCAATTTAGTAAACTAAACCGGCCGTATTGGCATGTGTTGCAATGTTAATATTTCATCATTGATATATAAACTATCAGACTGCGTGGTCGGTAGAAGTGGGTTTCAGTAGGCCTTGAAGACATAATTATCTGGACTTTGAACTTACTGCACACAAGTGAGTGAAGGGCATACTTACACAATAGCCATACATGTCACATTAAGGGTGGCAGTATGAACAATGTCAATACTGTCATAAACATGTGCCATATAGTGAAACCACACTTAAACAGCACTGTCATAAATATGTGCCATATAGTGAAATCACACTAAACAACAATGAAAAACACATTTTGGAAGAATATTTGCACCGCAACACAACATAAACACTACAGAACAAATTCCCAGAATTCCTTGCAGCACCAACTCTTCTGGGACACTATAATATAAACAAACGCTATTGGTGGATCTACACCTAACATCCACTGTAATGATACCACGTACAATAGCGTATTTAGTCGATTCTACTATGATTACATCTATATTTTTTAAGATCACGAAATCTTCTTACTTTTTTTTTTTAAATTTATATTATGTTTATAAACTCAGCAAATATGTACCTGGACACATGAAGATTTTGAATATGAACAATGTATGATCCTGTAACTACGGGTTGATACCCAAATTTGTGGTATCATCCAAAACTAATGTACATTATCAAACAGAAGAATAAGTGATTATTACATTTTAACAGAAGTGTAGATAGAACATGTTGAAACAGAAAATAAGCAGATAATAACAGTAAATGAACAAGTAGATTACTAATATTTTTTTACAGTTTGTCCCTCATAATGTAGACAAAATAATAGGTAGCTAAATGACACAATATGTTGCTGCATACATCAGCAGACTAATTAGGAGTCTTTGTTTGTTTACTTACTACTAAAAGACAAGTTGTCTTGTATGTTCACTATTTTATTTAAGGACAAACTTGCAATAAGAAACATATGTTTAATGTACACTAAGATTTTTTTGTTAAAATAAAGCCAATAATGCAATTTTTTTGTGATCCCCTTTATTTAGAAATGTACCAAATAGTACCAAAAAGCACCAAAATTATTTTGGTACCAGTAATAAAATATTGGTACGCGGACAACACTAATACACACAGAGCGAGCACCCACTGGCAGAAATGGTGATTGGCGCCTATGCTCAACACCCGCACCATGAATACCAAATCTTCTATCCTACGCCTATTCATCACTGACAATAACATAACCTGGATTTTCTCTTTCTCACTGAAACATGGCATAAACAACTGGACTACTTCTCCCTCAATCAGATCACACCCACTTGATACGCATACATAAAAAAAAAAACAGTCATGCGGGAAGGGGTGGTGGCATTGCTGTAATCCATCCCCTTGCCACATCCGCCCTTTAATATCCTTCTGCACGTCAATTTTCCCACACACACTAATGGAGACATCCTGGATCTCGTTTGCTCCTCTTGACCTAACCTCAATCAACTCTCCAGTCACGATCTCCTCATCTCTGACCACCATGGACATAATAATGATAATCCATATTGATGTCCCCATCTCCAAAGTTAAAAGGATAATAACTTTTCGGAATATCAAATCCATCTCCTCATCTGCTTTCTCTACCCATCTCGATTACAAACCCCAAAACCAGTGAAGTTGTCACGTTGTGTAAATGGTAAATAAAAACTGAATACAATGATTTGCGAATCCTTTTCAACTTATATTCAACTAATTAGACTGCAACGACAAGATATTTCATGTTCACACAGAGAAACTTTGTTATTTTTTGCAAATATTAACTCATTTGGAATTTGATGCCTGCAACATGTTTCAAAAAAGCTTGCAAAAGTGGCAAAAAAGACTGAGGATGCTCATCAAACACGTATTTGGAACATCCCACAGGTGAACAGGCTAATTGGGAACAGATGGGTGCAATAATTGAATATAAAAGCAGCTTCCATGAAATGCTCTATCATTCACAAACAAGGATGGGGTGAGGGTTACCACTTTGTCAACAAATGCCTGAGCAAATTGTCCAACAGTTTAAGAACAACATTTCTCAACCAGCTAATGCAAGGAATTTAGGGATTTCACTACCTACGGTCCGTAAGATCATCAAAAGTTTCAGAGAATCTTGAGAAATCACTGCACGTTAACATTCCATCCCTCAGGCCATACTGCATTAAAACACGCCATCAGTGTGTAAAGGGTATCACCACATGGGGTCAGGAACACTTCGGAAAACCACTGTCAGTAACTACAATTGGTCGTAACATCTACAAACCCTGTTTCCATATGAGTCTGGGAATTGTGTTTGATGTAAATATAAACGGAATACAATGATTTGCAAATCCTTTTCAACCCATATCAATTTGAATGGACTACAAAGAGAAGATATTTGATGTTCAAACTCCTAAACTTTTTTTTTTTTGCAAATTAATTAACTTTGAATTTTATGGCTGCAACGTGTGCCAATGTAGTTGGGAAAGGGCATGTTAACCACTGTGTTACATCACATTTTCTTTTAACAACACTCAATAAACGTTTGGGAACTGAGGAAACTAATTGTTGAAGCTTTGAAAGTGGAATTATTTACCATTCTTGCTTGATGTACAGCTTAAGTTGTTCAACAGTCCGGGGTCTTGTTGTCGTATTTTACGCTTCATAATGTGCCACAAATTTTCGATGGGAGACATGTCTGGACTGCAGGGGGTGCAGGAAAGTACCCGCACTCTTTTACGACGAAGCCACACTGTTGTAACACGTGGCTTGGCATGATTTTGCTGAAAAAAGCATGGGCGTCCATGATAACGTTGCTTGAATGACATCATATGTTGCTCCAAAACCTGTATGGACCATTCAGCGTTAATGGTGCCTTCACAGATGTGTAAGTTACCCATGCCTTGGCCACTAATACACCCCCATACCATCACAGATGCTGGCTATTGAACTTTACACCTATAAAAATCCGGATCGTTATTTTCCTCTTTGTTCTGGAGGCCACCACGTCCACAGTTTCCAAATATAATTTGAAATGTGGACTCGTCAGACCACAGAACACTTCCACTTTGCATCAGTCCATCTTAGATGAGCTCGGGCCCAGCGAAGCCGGCGGCGTTCCTCGGTGTTGGTGAGAAATGGCTTTCGCTTTACATAGTAGAGTTTTAACCTACATTTACAGATGTAGCGACCAACTGTAGTTACTGACAGTGGTTTTCTGAAGTGTTCCTGAGCCCATGTGGTGATATCCTTTACACACTGATGTCGGTTTTTGGTGCAGTACCGCCTGAGGGATCCAAGGTCCGTCATATCATTGCTTACGTGTGGTGATTTCTCCAGATTCTCTGAACCTTTTGATAATTTTACGGACCCTAGATGGTAAAATCCCAAAATTCTTTGCAGTAGCTCGTTGAGAAATGTTGTTCTAAAACTTTTCGACAATTGCTTACAAATTGGTGACACTTGCCCCATCCGTGTTTGTGAATTACTTAGCATTTCATGGAAGCTGCTTTTATACCCTGATCATGGCACCCACCTGTTCCCAATTAGCCTGCAGACCTGTGGGATGTTCCAAATAAGTGTTTGATGAGCATTTCTCAACTTTATCAGTATTTATTGCCACCTTTCCCAACTTCTTTGTCACGTGTTGCTGGCATGAAATTCTAAAGTTAATGATCATTTACAAACATCAAATATGTTGTCTTTGTAGCATATTTAACTGAATATGGGTTGAAAATGATTTCCAAATCATTGTATTCCGTTTATATTTACATCTAACACAATTTCCCAGTTCATATGGAAACGGGGTTTGTATATGTGCAAGTTAAAATTCTACAATGCAAAGCGAAAGCCATTTATCAACAACACCTGGCTTTGCTGGTCCCGAGCTCATCTAAGATGGACTGATGTAAAGTAGAAAAGTGTTTGGTGGTCTGACAAGTTCACATTTCAAATTGTTTTTTGGAAACTGTGTACGTCGTGTCCTCTGGAACAAAGAGGAAAAGAACCATCCGGACTGTTTTAGGCAAAAAGTTCAAAAGCCAGCATCTTGTGATGTTATGGGGGTGTATTAGTGGCCAATACATGGGTAACTTACACATCTGTGAAGGCACCATTAATGCTGAAAGGTATATACAGGTTTTGGAGCAACATATGTTGCCATCCAAGCAACGTCTTTTTCGTAGTCGTCCGCGCTTTTGTCAGCAAGACAATGCCAAGCCAAATTCTTGCGTGGCTTTGTAGTAATAGAGTGCGGGTACTAGACTGGCCTGCCTGTACTCCAGACCTGTCTCCCATTGAAAATAAAGTTTCTCAGTGTGAACATGAAATATCTTGTCTTTGGAGTCTATTCAATTAAATATAAGTTGAAAAGGATTTGCAAATCATTGTATTCTGTTTTTATTTACCATTCACATAACTTGACAACTTCACTGCTTTTGGCTTTTGTATATTCTATCAACCCAATGGATCTCATCATTTACTCTAACCAAACAATGTCCACCTGACTTTATATCCTGGCTCCCTTAAAATTCAAAATTGTCTGCTTCATCCCTGTGTTGCGGGAAATGAAAGACCACAAAAGACAACTTAAAAGACTCTACCGAAAACTCACCTCACCGTACACCACAAAGCATATACAGACCTCATCCATTAATACTAAACTGCCCTCAACACTGCCCGGTGCATTTACTGTTCCAATCTCATCCATTCTAACTCTTCCAATCCGCAAACTCTGTACAGTACAATAAACAATAAACATTACAAGAAGCCAGAACAGGATCAAACATTACAGGGAGACAGAACAGGATCCAACTTCCGGCCCCCCTTAAAAAACAGGCGAGAAACAGGTAAATGCTCAGTCTAAGCCTGGGCCTCTGGAGAGGGAGTCCAGACTGAGGCCAAGGAAGAAAAAAAAAGTCATAGCAATAGCACACATGAACGTGTGTAAGAGGGAAACATCAAACATCATAGAAATGGTAAATGGTAAATGGGGTTGTACTTCTATAGCGCTTTTCTACATGTTTAGGACTTCAAAGCACTTTGACACTATTTCCACATTCACCCATTCACACGAACATTCACACACTGATGGCGGGAGCTGCCATGAAAGGCGCTAACCAGGACCCATCAAGAGCAAGGGTGAAGTGGCTTGCTCAAGGACACAACGGACATGACTAGAATGGTAGAAGGTGGGGATTGGACCAGTAACCCTCAGATTGCTGGCACGGCCACTCTCCCAACTTCGCCACGCTGTCCCCAGAAGAACACAAAAGACACTAAAGACATTAAAAAAAAAGCAGAGTTGATGCAAACAACCACTTTTACACACAGCCATAAAAGTAAAGCAACAAATGTGTTCCACGCCATCGCCTGCTGAGGTGGGGAGAGCATGGCAAGAAACAGGAGCAGACCCAACAAAGCCACCAAGAGAATCCACCCTCGGCCACCCATCAACTCTCGGCTAGTGTCCAGTCTTCCAGTCTGCTTGGATGAGCAACGATGCGTCCAAGGAGATCGAGGTGTCCAATAAGACCACGCTGAGAAGACTGTCATAAAGCGGCTTTAAAACGGTCTGTAAAACATAATCTTTGTAAAACATAATCTTTGCAACAGTTTGACTAAACAACAAGGAATGATTTTAAATGTAGAATATATATATATATATATATATATATATATATATATACATACTCCTCTCTGAGCTGCCACCTTACTGTGGTAGAGGAGTTTGCGTGTCCCAATGATCCTAGGAGCTATGTTGTCTGGGGGCTTTATGCCCCCTGGTAGGGTCTCCCAAGGCAAACTGGTCCTAGGTGAGGGACCAGACAAAGAGCAGCTCGAAAACCTCTATGAAAAGTAAAAACAAAGGACCCAGATTTCCCTCGCCCGGACGCGGGTCACCGGGGCCCCCCTCTGGAGCCAGGCCCGGAGGTGGGGCACGATGGCGAGCGCCTGGTGGCCGGGCCTGTACCCATGGGGCCCGGCCGGGCACAGCCCGAAGAGGCAACGTGGGTCCCCCCTCCAATGGGCTCACCACCCATAGCAGGGGCCATAGAGGTCGGGTGCAATGTGAGCTGGGCGGCAGCCGAAGGATGGGCACTTGGCGGTCCGATCCTCGGCTACATAAGCTCGCTCTTGGGACGTGGAACGTCACCTCACTGGGGGGAAAGGAGCCTGAGCTAGTGCGCGAAGTAGAGAAATTCCGGCTGGATGTAGTCGGACTCACTTCGACGCACAGCAAGGGCTCTGGAACCACTTCTCTTGAAAGGGGCTGGACTCTCTTTCACTCTGGCGTGGCCGGCAGTGAGAGGCGACGGGCTGGGGTGGCAATTCCGGTTGCCCCCCGGCTTAAAGCCTGCACGTTGGAGTTCAACCCAGTGGACGAAAGGGTAGCCTCCCTCCGCCTTCGGGTGGGGGGACGGGTCCTGACTGTTGTTTGTGCTTACGCACCAAACAACAGTTCAGAGTACTGGAGAGTGCTCCCCCGGGTGATTCCCTTGTCCTACTGGGGGACTTCAACGCTCATGTTGGTAACGACAGTGAAACCTGGAGAGGCGTGATTGGGAAGAATGGTCGCCCGGATCTGAACCCGAGTGGTGTTTTGTTATTGGACTTCTGTGCTCGTCACAGTTTGTCCATTACAAACACCATGTTCAAACATAAGGGTGTCCATATGTGCACTTGGCACCAGGACACCCTAGGCCGCAGTTCCATGATCGACTTTGTAGTTGTGTCATCGGATTTGCGGCCTCATGTTTTGGACACTCGGGTAAAGAGAGGGGCGGAGCTTTCTACCGATCACCACCTGGTGGTGAGTTGGCTGCGATGGTGGGGGAGGATGCCGGACAGACCTGGCAGGCCCAAACGCATTGTGAGGGTTTGCTGGGAACGTCTGGCAGAGTCTCCTGTCAGAGAAAGTTTCAATTCCCACCTCCGGAGGAACTTTGAACATGTCACGAGGGAGGTGCTGGACATTGAGTCCGAGTGGACCATGTTCCGCACCTCTATTGTCGAGGCGGCTGATCGGAGCTGTGGCCGCAAGGTAGTTGGTGCCTGTCGTGGCAGTAATCCTAGAACCCGCTGGTGGACACCAGCGGTGAGGGATGCCGTCAAGCTGAAGAAGGAGTCCTACCGGGTTCTTTTGGCTCATAGGACTCCAGAGGCAGTGGACAGGTACCGACAGGCCAAGCGGTGTGCAGCTTCAGCGGTCGCGGAGGCAAAAACTCGGACATGGGAAGAGTTTGGGGAAGCCATGGAAAATGACTTCCGGATGGCTTCGAAGCGATTCTGGACCACCATCCGCCGCCTCAGGAAGGGGAAGCAGTGCACTGTCAACACCGTGTATGGTGCGGATGGTGTTCTGCTGACCTCAACTGCGGATGTTGTGGATAGGTGGAAGGAATACTTTGAAGACCTCCTCAATCCCACCAACACGTCTTCCTATGAGGAAGCAGTGCCTGGGGAATCTGTGGTGGACTCTCTTATTTCTGGGGCTGAGGTTGCTGAGGTAGTTAAAAAGCTCCTCGGTGGCAAGGCCCCAGGGGTGGATGAGATCCGCCCGGAGTTCCTTAAGGCTCTGGATGCTGTGGGGCTGTCTCTTGGTTGACAAGACTCTGCAGCATCGCGTGGACATCGGGGGCGGTACCTCTGGATTGGCAGACCGGGGTGGTGGTTCCTCTCTTTAAGAAGGGGGACCGGAGGGTGTGTTCCAACTATCGTGGGATCACACTCCTCAGCCTTCCCGGTAAGGTTTATTCAGGTGTACTGGAGAGGAGGCTACGCCGGATAGTTGAACCTCGGATTCAGGAGGAACAGTGTGGTATTCGTCCTGGTCGTGGAACTGTGGACCAGCTCTATACTCTCGGCAGGGTTCTTGAGGGTGCATGGGAGTTTGCCCAACCAGTCTACTTGTGCTTTGTGGACTTGGAGAAGGCATTCGACCGTGTCCCTCGGGAAGTCCTGTGGGGAGTGCTCAGAAAGTATGGGGTATCGGACTGTCTTATTATGGCAGTCCGATCCCTGTACGATCAGTGTCAGAGCTTGGTCCGCATTGCTGGCAGTAAGTCGGACACGTTTCCAGTGAGGGTTGGACTCCGCCAAGGTTGCCCTTTGTTACCGATTCTGTTCATAACTTTTATGGACAGAATTTCTAGGCGCAGTCAAGGCATTGAGGGGTTCCGGTTTGGTGGCCGCGGGATTAGGTCTCTGCTTTTTGCAGATGATGTGGTCCTGTTTGCTTCATCTGGCCGGGATCTTCAGCTCTCACTGGATCGGTTCGCAGCCGAGTGTGAAGCGGCCGGAATGAGAATCAGCACCTCCAAATCCGAGTCCATGGTTCTCTCCCGGAAAAGGGTGGAGTGCCATCTCCAGGTTGGGGAGGAGACCCTGCCCCAAGGGGAGGAGTTCAAGTACCTAGGAGTCTTGTTCACGAGTGGGGGAAGAGTGGATCGTGAGATCGACAGGCGGATCGGTGCGGCGTCTTCAGTAATGCGGACGTTGTACCGATCTGTTGTGGTGAAGAAGGAGCTGAGCCGGAAGGCAAAGCTCTCAATTTACCGGTCGATCTACGTTCCCATCCTCACCTATGGTCATGAGCTTTGGGTCATGACCGAAAGGATAAGATCACGGGTACAAGCGGCCGAAATGAGTTTCCTCCGCCGTGTGGCGGGGCTCTCCCTTAGAGATAGGGTGAGAAGCTCTGTCATCCGGGAGGAACTCAAAGTAAAGCCGCTGCTCCTCCACATCGAGAGGAGCCAGATGAGGTGGTTCGGGCATCTGGTCAGGATGCCACCCGAACGCCTCCCGAGGGAGGTGTTTAGGGCACGTCCAACTGGTAGGAGGCCTCGGGGAAGACCCAGGACACGTTGGGAAGACTATGTCTCCCGGCTGGCCTGGGAACGCCTCGGGATCCCCCGGGAAGAGCTAGACGAAGTGGCTGGGGAGAGGGAAGTCTGGGCTTCCCTGCTTAGGCTGCTGCCCCCGCGACCAGACCTCGGATAAGCGGAAGAAGATGGATGGATGGAAGGATGGATGGATGGATATATATATATATATATATATATATATATATATATATATATATATATATATAAGAAGAAAAATTTAATATTATTTTTGTGTGATTTTTTTTCTGCCCAGGCAAAGACATCAAACTGCTTAAAATGCATCTCTGATTTAAGCTTTACGCAAACAAGCAGTGAACTAGAGCCAGACTCTCCAGACAGATTTTCCATTGATTAAAGTGAGCCTAGGCTTCACGGTGGCAGAGGGGTTAGTGCGTCTGCCTCACAATACGAAGGTCCTGCAGTCCTGGGTTCAAATCCAGGCTCGGGATCTTTCTGTGTGGAGTTTGCATGTTCTCCCCGTGAATGCGTGGGTTCCCTCCGGGTACTCCGGCTTCCTCCCACTTCCAAAGACATGCACCTGGGGATAGGTTGATTGGCAACACTAAATTGGCCCTAGTGTGTGAATGTGAGTGTGAATGTTGTCTGTCTATCAGTGTTGGCCCTGCGATGAGGTGGCGACTTGTCCAGGGTGTACCCCGCCTTCCGCCCGATTGTAGCTGAGATAGGCGCCAGCGCCCCCCGCGACCCCGAAGTGGAATAAGCGGTAGAAAATGGATGGATGGGATAAAGTGAGCCTATGCAGGCTGCAAGAAAACGACTGTTTTCACATTCAGATATCCTCTGCTGAATAATTCTGAGATGACACCTGCCTTGCAGTGTATGTTTGGATTGTGTTGCCAATGTTTGCTATATTGTATAATAGATGACGCTTATAATGATAAATAATTGACTCACACCACTGACAAATGGGCTTCAATTACAGCTATGGTTCATCTGATCAGGTGTAAAAGCCATCATCCCAAACTTTAGTGGCATGGTTGCACATGCTTGAGGTTGGCATGACCCCAGGATGTAGAGAGACAGCAGGCGAAGAGCAGATCAGAACGTCATTTAATTAAGTACCAGGCAGAAGACAATAATACAGGTCGTGCAAACAGCAACGTTTATCTACCAGAGGCAGTCGACTCTGGTAGATAAACCTTCCTGATTGGCGATCAGGGGAAGATGCGCCTCCTGAATGCCAACCTAGAACAGGTGAGAATAATAGTGCTCAGAAGAAGGGGTAAAGTCACTGAAGAACAAACTAAACTAGGAAGACTTTTTTTTAAACTTGGGACTTCCCGCGGGCCTTAATTTGGGGACCCCTGTTCTTGAAGCTTTTTGTGAAAACCAAGCTAGTAGAATACATATTCAGTTAAGTAAGTTAAAGTCAAAGTAGCAATGATTGTCACACACACTAGGTGTGGTGAAATTTGTCCTCTGCAATAAGACCCATCCCCTTGAAGACCCCCTGGGAGTTGAGGGGAGCAGTGAGCAGCAGCATTGGCCGCGCCCAGGAAATCATTTTGTGATTTAACCCCCCAATTCCAACCCTCGATGCTGAGTTGCAAGCAGGGATGTAATGGCTCATTTTTATAGTCTTTGGTATGAATTCACAACCTACCGATCTCAGGGCGGGACACTCTAACCACAAGGCCACTGAGCAGGTTCAACCAGGCAGAACACATTTTGGTTTTGGAATATTTTAGTTTCATCATACTAAGTTCCTAAATCTGCCTGATCAGGTCCTTACCCAATGCATATGGTTCTTTCTAGCACACCCAGTGGTCAAAGCAAACTGCACAACAGTGCGCACCAGGGCTCTCATGTAACAAGTTTGCATAGTCACAAAAACCTGCCATGCACCCTTTTGGTTGAGATACAGTACATCAAGACTGACGTTAGCACGAAGTGTGCGCTGCTTCAAGCCAACTCCATAGCCGCCATACGTACATTTCTGCAGGCTGTGGATAATTTAGCAACACACACAGCTGATGTTGGGTGACAGTTCACGTAAAAAAGTGATAACTGGGTTTCCGGAGTTGGGAGGGACACACACTCTGGTGAGGGAGGAAGGGGACAGCTGCAGCGACTATCTTTTCAAACGCTCGTCTTTTTTGGCGATGTTCAGCGTTCTATTTCTTCACTCATAACCTGACGCTTGACCATTGTTCATTTTTTTTTTTTTTTAGCGTCTTCCTCTCAGGGAATGAAACACACTGGTCAATCCCAATTTTTTTTGAATGACATATATGTTGAGTAAAAAAGACCCCAGAGACAGAATGGTACTTGGCCAAGTTTTACTAAAGCTTTAGGAGACCAGCCCTTACAACACCACAATAGCATCAGAAAGAAGAGGTCTAAATTCAAACAAAAGTCAGCTTATATAGAGCGAAAACAGCCCCTCCCGCCTTGAAAGACCTACAACTGCTACTTCAAAACAGATAAGGAACTGACCAAAACAGCTCTGTGAGCCGACCAACAGGAGCCCTTAAGACAAAACAAAGAGTTTACTAGCGGACATAAGATAAAAGCAGGGAGGTCACGAGAAGACATGATACATGGGAAAATACTAACTGCTTTAAACATGACTATAGAGAATGAAAAACACTTAAAAATATATAATTCTCACAGTTTTTAATTTTATGTGCATTTTTATAAGGGGGCTTGCCTAGCAACGCAGACATCTGGGGTCGATTCTAAGTTGATTGCGATCAAATCAAATCAAATCAACTTTATTTATAAAGCACATTTAAAATGGGCAGGTTAAAAGATAATACGAGGACCGAGCAAACAACGCAACACAAACAGAACATGATAAAAAATAAATAAAACATAAAAACAGGTTCACAACAGGTGTATAATGGGGCACCATTGTAGGATGGATATCACTCCGTGTTAAAAGCCAAGGAGTAAAAGTATATTTTTAAGAGAGATTTTTAAAACAGGAAGCGAGGAGGCTTGTCTAACACTCAGGAGTAGGTCGTTCATGTAACAGACTCCTCAAAGATGGACGCTTTTGACCTTCCTTTTTGCCAACAACACCTGGGGTCGAAGTTTAAATCGGCCTCAGTCCATAAAAAACGTTTCACCATCTCTCCTAAGTTAGTTGGGTATACATGCACACACGGCCCCCCACCCTCGAATCACCGCCTAATTCCTCTGGGGCTGTGGATAGCTGAGCAGCGCTATATAGCGGCAGCGGGTCACCTCAAACCCACCCATCCATCTGTTGCAAGTTGGTGTGATTTATTTACTATGTTTGTGTGCCATGCTATGTGAGTTTTTTTCCTTGGATTCAGTTTGGACCCCTCCTGAGGGTCTAGCCTTGGACTGATATTTTTTTTACTTCCCTCCCTCTCCCAATGTCGCCATTTTCTCACCTTTTTATGGAGCGCTGCAAGTGGCTGATCCGTTGGCGGTCTCGTCTTATCCCCCCCCTATAACGTATGTCTGCTCTTAGCGGGACTGTGCCAGAAATGAAATTGTAGTTCTTATGTGTATTGTACATGTTGGAATGGACAAATAAAAGATTGTCAATGTCAAATGTGCCTGGATTTGTTCCATCCATCCATCCATCCATCTTCTTCTGCTTATCCGAGGTCGGGTCGCGTGGGTAGCAGCCTAAGCAGGGATGCCCAGACTTCCCTCTCCCCAGCCACTTTGTCCAGCTCTTCGCTGGGGATCCCGAGGCATTCCCAGGCCAGCCGGGAGACATTGTCTTCCCAACGTGTCCTGGGTCTTCCCCGTGACCTCCTACCGGTCAGAAACACCTCCCTAGGGTGGCGTTTGGGTGGCATCCTGACCAGATGCCCGAACCACCTTATCTGGCTCTTCTCGATGTGGAGGAGCAGCGGCTTTACTTTGAGCTCTTCCCGGATGACAGAGCTTCTCACCCTATCTCAAAGGGAGAACCCCGCCACCCGGCAAAATAAATTAATTTCGGCCGCATGTACCCGTGATCTTGTCCTTTCGGTCATAACCGAAAGCTCATGACCATAGGTGAAGATGGGAACGTGGATCAACCGGTAAATTGAAAGCTTTGCCTTTCGGCTCACCTCTTTCTTCACCACAATGGATCAATACAGCGTCCGCATTACTGAAGACGCCGCCGCGATCCGCCTGTCGATCTCACCATCCACTCTTCCCTCACTTGTGAACAAGACTCCGAGTTACTTGAACTCCTCCACTTGGGGCAGGGTCTCCTCCCCAACCCGGAGATTGGCACTCCACCCTTTTCTGGGCGAGAACCATGGACTCGGACTTGGAAGTTCTGATTTTCATCCCAGTCGCTTCACACTCGGCTGTGAACCGATCCAGTGAGAGCTGAAGATCCTTGCCGGATGAAGCCATCCGGACCACATCATCTGAAGCAGAGACCTAATCCTGCAGCCACCAAACCCAATCCCCTCAATGCCTTGACTGCCTTGAAATTCTGTCCATAACTTTTATGACAAAGGGGAACCTTGGCGGAGTCCAACCCTCACTAGAAACGTGTCCGACTTACAGCCGGCAATGCGGACCAAGCTCTGACACTGACCATACAGCGAGCGGCAAGATTTGTTTCTGTGAACACTTTAAAAGATCAGATTTTTACTTGCGTACGTCACTGTCTGGATTTAAACATGCGTCTGTTTTTGGTAGAAAAGCTATGCAACGCTTGTTACTTGAGGGCCCTGGTCTCTGTTTTATACTTTTGGTCCAAACCACAAATCTGTATGCAGCCTCAATGACATTGACACAGAACAGAGGATGGACCACATCCTTCTGGCAATATTTCGCCTTTGGGGCTAATCTCAGAGTTGTAACGCAGGATTCCTTTGTGAAAGGGAATGCCATATAACCTGGGACTCAAGCACCCTGTTCTGATTAAAGCAAAAGTTATTAAGACTCGCTTTAAACAAGTGTTTTATGATGATGTCACACATGGAATTATCTGACAGCAAGGTTTTGCTTAGTTGTGCAGAAGCGCACACATTTTCAGTTTACAATTAAGTTAATGGATGTCTAATCTACTGTACGGGTCTGATGTGGCAGTTTTATTTAACCTTTCTGTGAAAGAGCCTACGGATAACTTGAAATGTATGGTTTTCGTAGACCACCACAATCTCTCCTCCATTGTGAATTTAGCTCAAATAGTGGCCTTAACTCCAACAGACAGCTGCTTTACAACCTTATGGTTCGAAAATCCTATACTATTGTTCACACTGGGCTAATTCCATTGCTAACCAAAACAGCAGCACCGACAGTTTCTCCGAGAAATCAAAATGTGTAGCCTTACTGCCATCCACTTGTTCATTTCTACTATTGCGTTCCAGTCAAAATATATCAAAATATATCTCTGTTTTGCCATAGTTCCTGGCATCTTCCAAGGGCGATGGCGAGCGGGTGCAGTCGGAGCTCGGCAGGCTGCAGTCGGAGAACGAGTGCGTCAAGACGGAGGTGAAGGAGGTGCTCCAGGCCCTGGAGGAGCTGGCGGTCAACTACGACCAGAAGAGCCTTGAGGTGGAAGAGAAGAGCATGCAGAACAAGCTGTTGGCTGAGGAGCTGGCCAAGAAAATGGTGGGTGAAATACTTTATATTGTTGAGTGAAACCGACACAATGTTCTGTGGTAAATGTACCCTATTATATAGAGTGTATTTTTCAAAGACTTTTGAATGAGTCTTAGAGGGCCCACAGATCAGAGGTGGTCCTCGCTAGATTTACGCTTGTGTGACCTATCCCTTGGCGCAATAACCCTCCACAAGAGAGAGGGGGGCAGAGGAGAAAAGAAAAGAAACAGCAGATCAACTGGTCTAAAAGGGGTGTCTATTTAAAGGCTAGAGTATACAAATGAGTTTTAAGATAGGACTTAAATGCTTCTACTGAGGTAGCATCTCGAACTGTTACCGGGAAGGCATTCCAAAGTACTGGAGCCCGAATAGATAACTGATGCACACATGCGTGGCTTATCCTGGGTCCCGACTTTGAACAGCTAGCGAATTGTCCGTGGTCGTCTGTGGGGGGCAGCACAGAAAAAAGACGGCAGATCAACTGGTCTAAAAGTAGGTCTATTTAAAGATGGGACGTAAATGCTTCTACTGAGGAAGCATCTCTTACTGTTACTTGGAGGGCATTACAAAGTACTGGAGCCCCAATAGAAAACTATATAGCCTGCAGATTTTTGGGTGCTCTGGGAATCACTCAGCCGGAGTTCCTTGAATGCAGATTTCTTGCCAGGACATATGGAACAATACAATCAGCAAGATAGGATCCAATGGATCCACGATTCAAGAAGGGTTCAGCTGCAGCCCAGACATTTCTGTCATGACAGAAAAACACACAATGGGGGGTTCCATATAGCGTTTCATCAACCAATTGTGAAGAGTTTTGCAAGGCTTAGCAGATATTATGTCATTTTTTCCTTCCATATTGGCAATTTTACGTCGTGGTATGTTTTCTGGAGAAAACTTTTAATGAAAGATTGCCAGTAAGCAGGCAATTGTTTATTTTTTGTTTTGTCATATTTTGTACGCATGTGGGTTCATACAGACTTCAAGGGGTGTTCTACCAGGCAAATCTTTATTTGCTCAACATCAGCTCCGTGCAACACATCCTTTAGCTGCTTCCCCCCTTCCCCCCAGCAGGCACAAGACATTGAAACAACGTTGCAAAATAGTTGTATTTGTAAATTGAGATTACGTTGATCTCCAATGTTGGATCCATGTTGTTGGTTGGGAAATTACCAAATTTTAAAGGTCAAATCAACGTCCCAACCTGACATTGAATAAAAGTTGTCAAAAAGCATGTTGTATCAACGTTGTATTTGTGTTGTAGAATATTGGTTTGGAAATGACCAAAAATCAATGGTCGAATGAACGTCAGAACCCAATACTGATTAAACATTGTCAAAAGGCAACGTTATGTTTGAGTGGCTCAACGTCAGGACCTAATTCAACAAGTTTTCAACTTTGTTTCAATGTCTTGTGCCTACATGGCCGGACTTTAAAATGAAAGTATGACACTTTATAGCAGGAATACACCTCACTTTGTCTTTTTCTAAGTATGGCCTTCCCCTTTTTTCCTCACCCAAACGCTAAGCAACTCTTGACTTGGACTAAGGTTCTTTAGAGGGCTTAGTTAGTTAGTTCTACGTTAGTTCTACGGGACCTGTACAGACTGAATAATTTATTTTAAGAGAGCGTATGTTAGGAAGAAAACGAAAACGGCCACAGTTGGATGACATTGGCTAATACGGGACAGTGACACACAACCTCACAGCACAAGTTGACGTGATAGTAAGGACGCCCCTGCGACCAACGCTCACTTTGCTAACTTGACAAGGAAATGGAGCAGTCTTGAGAAGTGGCAATGTTTTCTTTTCCCCAGGTGAAAACATTACACCCACATTTTAGCAGCCACATAATGCTAGATTAGCCTATTTGCTGAAGGAAAGCTAAATGATCAAACCTATTGCTCCCTCTGTATCTCTGACTGACAAAAAGTTTTATATAGATTAAATAAATGGGTTGTACTTTTATAGCGCTTTTCTACCTTCAAGGTACTCAAAGCGCTTTGACACTATTTCCACATTTACCCATTCACACACACATTCACACACTGATGGAGGGAGCTGCCATGCAAGGCGCTAACCATCACCCATCAGGAGCAAGGGTGAAGTGTCTTGCTCAGGACACAACGGACGTGACGAGGTTGGTACTGGGTGGGGATTGAACCAGGGACCCTCGGGTTGCGCACAGCCACTCTTCCACTGCACCACGCCGACCCAGATTACTTAATATAGATTCTAGGAAGTGGGGGGCAGTGCAGTCAACAGGATTAGTACGGGTGCCTAAAAACCTGGGAAATGCATGGATTTTAAAGGCCTACTGAAACCTACTACTACCGACCACGCAATCTGATAATTTATACATCAATGATGAAATATTAACATTGCAACACATGTCGATACGGTCTTTTTAGTTTACTAAATTGCAATTTTATATTTCCCGCGAGTTTCATGTTGAAAATGTCGCGGAATGATGACGCGTACGCATGACGTCACAGACTGTAAGGAAATATTAGCGCTGCACCAAACACGGCTAAAAGTCGTCTCTGTTCATGGCGTAATTTTTTACACAGTATTTTGGACATCTGTGTTGCTGAATCTTTTGCAATTTGTTCATTTAATAATGGAGACTATAAAGAACAATGCTGTTGGTGGAAAACGGTGGATTGCAGCTGTTTTTAGCACCGAGACACAGCTGGTGTTTCTTTGTTTGTTGTGAAGCTTTAACACAGAGCGGTCAAGCGAACATGTTTTCTCTACGTCAACCAGCATGTTTTTGGATGGGGAAATTGTGATATATATCTTACTGGAGACATCAATGGATTATTCGTTTTTTTAACTTTATTTATTTATTTATTTATTTTTTTCTAGTTCTTCGCTATCAATATCATCAGCCACAAATCTTACATCCTCGCTCAAATTAATGGGGAAATTGTCCTTTTCTCGGTCCGAATAGCTCTTTTTGTTGCAGGCTTCCATTATAAACAATGTGATAATGTGAGGAGCCCTCACACAGGTGACGTCATTGTCTGCGACTTCCGGTACAGGCAAAGCTTTTTTATTAGCGACCAAAAGTTGCGAACTTTATCGTCGATGTTCTCTACTAAATCCTTTCAGCAATAATATGGCAATATCTCAAAATGATCAAGTATGACACATAGAATGGACCTGCTATCCCTGTTTAAATAAGACAATCTCATTTCAGTAGGCCTTTAATGTTGTGTTTTCAAGGTTTGAAAAATGTTTGAATTTTGGGTGAAGTGCTTGGAAATGCATGGAAATGTTCATCATATTTCTTGGCAGTCTTTCTCAAAAGGCTAATTATAAAATGGAAAAAAATAAAATACCTTCCCTTAAAAATGAAAGCTACACGTTTGATCTGTGGGCTTTGCACGAGCTCTTACATTAGGTTGTTGTCATACCAGAGCCGTATATACTGTAGAGGACAGTGGTGCATCGTTTCATCATGCCGGGAGGTTGTCGTTTCAATGAACATTGGATGGAAAATGACAAATACAAACTTTGGATAAAACATAGACCAAATCCAGGTGTAGCCTGCTGCAAAGTAGGCAAAAAGAAAATCAAACAATGGTTCAAGGTATTTTTTGCTCCATTATTTTGGTTGTCTACTTAACTTGTCTGACTACCTCAGTTATCGCAAACATGTTACATTTTGTCGTTTTGGTTAATTGCATTAAAATGGTTACATTATTGGACTTGTTTGTACTGTGAAGGTCATGTAATGTGTCATTTGTAACCTTGTTCACAACTTAGAGCTGAGTTAATATGAATGATTTTGTAGTTTTTACACAACATGGTCGTATGCATTTCTTGCTCTATTATTTTGGTTGTCTACTTAACTTGTCTGGCTACCTCAGTGAACGCAAAAAAAAGAAACTTTTGTCTTTTTGTTAATTTCTTATCATAGCCACAGTTATAACGCTAGATGTGCGTAATGAAAGGTGACCGAGGTGTTGGGAAACAAAATAAATATTTTAATTTTATTTTTTATCCTTATATTAATGTGGAATAGTTTTGTTAATAAATGAGTGAAATTGACATTTTGAGGGTGCGAGTATTGATATCACATTATGCAGTTTACAAGCACAAATACGCTGTGAATCAATCTGTAATGTTCCATGTCATTGAGTGCTGTAAGTAAGAAAAAGAACAAGAAAATAAAAAAGCAACACAAATGGAGACACGTTTGCAAAAACCAATGAACACCATTGAATAGTCACACTGCTTCATTTTCTATGCCCCATTCAGTTAATGATAACTGCTGCTTCAATTTATTGAACCAAAACTCATTCATCGATTCATGGTTCAACCATGAATTGATTAACGTGGACCCCGACTTAAACAAGTTGAAAAACTTATTCGGGTATTACCATTTACTGGTCCATTGTACGGAATATGTACTGTAGTATGTAATCTACTAATAGAAGTTTCAATCAATCAAATAATGTTGGGCTTTGGTTTTAGTAGATTTTCCCTATTTTTCCTACAGACAGCATTTGGTGACCTCAAACAACAAGGCTATGGATTGATTCACATTGGTTTTTGCCTTTTGAAGGCTACTGGAAAAACTGGAAAATTGATCTAGGAGGTCCTTAAAAACTGCTTGAATTCGGCCATGGAAAAGGTGTACAAACCCTGAGTCAAAGGCATGTCCGTGATTAAGAAGTTTTTTTTTTTGTTAGTTTTTTTTTGCCATAACGCCATAAAAACACAGAATTGTATACTCAACCAATTGAGCGCCTCTTCCTTTTAAAGTGTAGCAAACAAGTGAGGGAGACAATATGTTTTTCTCCATTTTGTTTCTCATAAACTGGACCTTATATTTATTTTAGAACATAATTAAAATGTAAATTCAACAAAGAACATCAGTTTTGATGATTGCAGTTGTTAGTATTTAGGCTTTTCTGCCTTCATTCTCACATAATGAGGTTCCTGCTAATGACTTAATTACTAAATTAATGGAGAGAAAAGCTCACAATAGAACTGCTTGCTTGGTCAACTTATGACTACATGAGCTTTAGGCAGCAGTTTCTCTAGGATGCTGATTGAAGTCTCAAGGGTCGTCTGTCAGCCATTATTCATATCAACTCTCCCCGTTCGACTACTTATTCATGCTCTCTCTTGGTTCCTGCAGTGGTGTCCTCGCATTTTTAAGAGGCTGCGTCTGACTCCTGTAAAGGTTGAAATAAATTCTGCTTTGTCACTTTTGTTTGCACATTTTTTAGCTGATTAGATCCAAATACAGTATGTCCATCCAAAGTAACATTGATGTAATTACTTAGACATGCTGTATGTCTCCCTGTACCACTTATTGGGATTCATTTTGATTTGCCTCTTTATTGGGTGAAGATCCATGTTAGTAACTCAAGGTGTGGCTCCCATTGAGTCACACTTTGTGATACAACTGCATTCATAACTGGCGGAAGAAATATCACATTGATTACACAATTTGTCTTCACTGCTAACCCCCATGCATATGCAATAGTTATAGTCACCTCCAGTGTTGCTTTGTGTGCAAGTTCGTGAAATTTTAACTTATCTGAACCATATCCAGTGTTGTGGTGTTTCAATGAACTGGAATTAAATATGGACTGGACTCTCACACTATTATGTCAGATCCACTACAGACTGGACTCTCACTATTATGTTAGATCCACTATGGACTGGACTCTACCAATATTTTGCTAGATCCACTATGGACTATGAGGGTCACCAATTTGTAAGCAAATTGTCGAACAGTTTTAGAACAACATTTCTCAACGAGCTATTGCAAGGAATTTAGGGATTTTACCACCTACTGCCCATAAAATCATGAAAAGGTTCAGAGAATCAGGAGAAATCACTCCACGTAAGCGATGATATTACGGACCGTTGGTCCCTCAGGCGGTACCGCAGCAAAAACAGACATCAGTGTGTAAAGGATATCACCACATGGGCTCAGGAACACTTAATAAAACCACTGTCAGTAACTACAGTTGGTTGCTACATCTGTAAGTTCAAGTTAAAACTCTACTATGCAAAGCAAAACATATTCATCAACAACATCAAGGAACGCCGCCGGCTTCGCTGGGCCCGAGCTCATCTAAAATGGACTGATGCAAAGTGGAAAAGTGTTCTGTGGTCTGACCAGTCCACATTTTGAATTATATTTGGAAACTGTGGACGTGGTGTCCTCCCAAACAAAGAGGAAAAAAAAAACATCCGGATTGTTATAGGCGCGAACAGAGGGGGGTAGAGTAGCCAGAAATTGTACTCAAGTAAGAGTACTGTTACTTTAGAGATTTATTAAATGATAAATGATAAATGGGTTGTACTTGTATAGCGCTTTTCTACCTTCAAAGCGCTTTGACACTACTTCCACACTTACCCATTCACACATACATTCACACACTGATGGAGGGAGCTGCCATGCAAGGCGCCAACCAGCACCCATCAGGAGCAAGGGTGAAATGTCTTGCTCAGGACACAACGGGCGTGACGAGGTTGGTACTAGGTGGGATTTGAACCAGGTACCCTCGGGTTGCGCACAGCCACTCTCCCACTGCGCCACGCCGTCCCAACTCCCAACTCCTTACTTTTACTCAAGTAAAAGTAAGCAGTAGTCACCCAAATATTTACTTGAGTAAAAGTACAAAGTATGTTGTGAAAAAACTACTCAAGTACTGAGTAACTGTTGAGTAACCTGATTACGGCAACAAATAATGCACAAAAACATAAACATAGCAATGAGCAAATTCAGAGCCATGAATATCTCTTAAGCAACTAAAACACTAACATATTTTAAATAATAGTACATTAAAATAAATACAATTAAGGCACATTGAGCCACAATAACTTAACAGCACCATAGGCTCAATAGGCATTGATTGATTGATTGATTGATTGATTGAAACTTTTATTAGTAGATTGCACAGTACAGTACATATTCCATACAATTGACCACTAAATGGTAACACCCCAATAAGTTTTTCAACGTTAATCAATTACTTAATAAATGACCAAGTCGAGGTGATATACCTCATATATACATATACATACACACATATCATATATATATATATATATATATATATATATATATATATATATATATATATATATATATATATATATACATACATTTATATATACAGTATATAATTTGTATTTATTTATTTTGCCGTTTTTGTTGACATGTTAAAGGTGTTTTAATGAATATACATGCATGTTTAACACAGATTCCTACCTTTCATGAAGACAAAAATATAAGTTGGTGTATTACCTGATTCTGATGACTTGCATTTTAGTCATGATAACGTCCACTTTTTCAAATGGAGGAGAAAAAAAGTTCCTGTTTTCTGTCTAATACCACATGAAAGTCGTTGGTTTTTGGCACCCTTTTTGTCCAGCTTCCATATTCGTTTTTATACACTTTACAAGAAATACATTGGCGGCAAACTCCGTAGCTTGCTAGCTTGTTTGCGCTGGCTTTCGGAGACTCTTATTCTGTTAGCGCAGGCGCAATGGAGCGGCACTTTTATTGCGAAGACAGGAAATGTGCGATCAGTCTTTAGGCTTTTGACGGGAAGTACAGTTGAAATAAAAAGTGTCTTTTTTCCTTTACACTTTAGATTGATTGATTGATTAATTGATACTTTTATTATTATATTGCACAGTACAGTACATATTCCGTACAATTGACCACTAAATGGTAACACCCCAATAAGTTTTTCAACTTGTTTAAGTCGGGTCATGTGACCGCCTGGCTCTGTTTGATTGGTCCAACGTCACCAGTGACTGCATGTGATTGGTGAAACGCTGGCATGCGCAGATCCTACTTTGAAGCTCTCATAAACCAAAACAAACATTAACAGATCGATAAAAAAAAAATCAGCGAGTAGCGAGCTGAATGTAGATAAATGGAGCGGAATAAAAGTAGCGTTTCTTCTCTATAAATATACTCAGGTAAAAGTAAAAGTATGTTGCATAAAAACTACTCGTAGAAGTACAATTTATCCCAAAAGTTACTCAAGTAAATGTAACGGAGTAAATGTAGCGCGTTACTACCCACCTCTGGGCGCGAAGTTCAAAAGCCAGCATCTGTGAAGGTAAGGGGGTGTATTAGTGCCCAAGGCATGGGTAACTTACACATCTGTGAAGGCACCTTTAATGCTGAATGGTCCATATAGGTTTTGGAGCAACATATGATGTCACCCAAGCAACGTTATCATGGACGCCCCTGCTTATATTAGGAAGACAATGCCAAACCATGTGTTACAACAGCGTGGTTTCGTAGTAAAAGAGTGTGGGTACTTTCCTGGCCCGCCTGCAGTCCAGACCTGTCTCCCATCGAAAATGTGTGGCGCATTATGAAGAGTAAAACACGACAGCGGAGACCCCGGACTGTTGAACGACTGAAACTCTACATAAAACAAGAATGGGAAATAATTCCCCTTTCAAAGCTTCAACAATTAGTTTCCTCAGCTCCTTTAACGTTTATTGAGTGTTGTTAAAAGAAAAGAGGATGTAACACAGTGGTGAACATGCCCTTTCCCAACTACTTTGTCACGTGTTGCAGCCATGAAATTCTAAGTTAATTATTATTTGCAAAAAAAAAAATAAAGTTTATGAGTTTGAACATCAAACATCTTGTCTTTGTAGTGCATTCAACTGAATATGAGTTGGAAAGGATTTGCAAATCATTGTATTCTGTTCATATTTACATCTAACACAATTTTCCAATTCATATGGAAACGGGTTTGTAATTGTGTGGCGCCTTAATCAAATGATGCCTACAAACCGTGACATAAAGCATCTTTAACACTTTGATTCAACCCAGTGCAGTCTCTCATAGTCGCCGGGAGCGCAGTGTAGCCTTTAATTGTGGCCTATCCATCCATCCATCCATCATCTTCCGCTTATCCGAGGTCGGGTCGCGGGGGCAGCAGCCTAAGCAGGGAAGCCCAGACTTCCCTATCTCCAGCCACTTCGTCTAGCTCTTCCCGGGGGATCCCGAGGCGTTCCCAGGCCAGCCGGGAGACATAGTCTTTCCAACGTGTCCTGGGTCTTCCCCGTGGCCTCCTACCAGCTGGACGTGCCCTAAACACATCCCTAGGGAGGCGTTCGGGTGGCATCCTGACCAGATGCCCGAACCACCTCATCTGGCTCCTCTCGATGTGGAGGAGCAGCGGCTTTACGTTGAGCTCCTCCCGGATGGCAGAGCTTCTCACCCTATCTCTAAGGGAGAGCCCCGCCACCCGGCGGAGGAAACTCATTTCGGCCGCTTGTACCCGTGATCTTATCCTTTCGGTCATGACCCAAAGCTCATGACCATAGGTGAGGATGGGAACGTAGATCGACCGGTAAATTGAGAGCTTTGCCTTCCGGCTCAGCTCCTTCTTCACCACAACGGATCGATACAACGTCCGCATTACTGAAGACGCCGCACCGATCCGCCTGTCGATCTCACGATCCACTCTTCCCCCACTCGTGAACAAGACTCCTAGGTACTTGAACTCCTCCACTTGGGGCAGGGTCTCCTCCTCAACCCGGAGATGGCACTCCACCCTTTTCCGGGCGAGAACCATGGACTCGGACTTGGAGGTGCTGATTCTCATTCCGGTCGCTTCACACTCGGCTGCGAACCGATCCAGCGAGAACTGAAGATCCCGGCCAGATGAAGCCATCAGGACTACATCATCTGCAAAAAGCAGAGACCTAATCCCGTGGCCACCAAACCGGAACCCCTCAACGCCTTGACTGCGCCTAGAAATTCTGTCCATAAAAGTTATGAACAGAATCGGTGACAAAGGACAGCCTTGGCGGAGTCCAACCTTCACTGGAAACGTGTCCGACTTACTGCCAGCAATGCGGACCAAGCTCTGACACTGATCATACAGGGAGCGGACTGCCACAATAAGACATTCCGATACCCCATACTCTTTGAGCAATCCCCACAGGACTTCCCGAGGGACACGGTCGAATGCCTTCTCCAAGTCCACAAAGCACATGTAGACTGGTTGGGCAAACTCCCATGCAGCCTCAAGAACCCTGCCGAGAGTATAGAGCTGGTCCACAGTTCCACGACCAGGACGAAAACCACACTGTTCCTCCTGAATCCGAGGTTCGACTATCCGGCGAAGCCTCCTCTCCAGTACACCTGAATAAACCTTACCGGGAAGGCTGAGGAGTGTGATCCCACGATAGTTGGAACACACCCTCCGGTCCCCCTTCTTAAAGAGAGGGACCACCACCCCGGTCTGCCAATCCAGAGGTACCGCCCCCGATGTCCACGCGATGCTGCAGAGTCTTGTCAACCAAGACAGCCCCACAGCATCCAGAGCCTTAAGGAACTCCGGGCGGATCTCATCCACCCCCGGGGCCTTGCCGCCGAGGAGCTTTTTAACTACCTCAGCGACCTCAGCCCCAGAAATAGGAGAGTCCACTACAGATTCCCCAGGCACCGCTTCCTCAAAGAAAGACGTGTTGGTGGGATTGAGGAGGTCTTCGAAGTATTCCCTCCACCGATCCACAACATCCGCAGTCGAAGTCAGCAGAACACCATCCGCACCATACACGGTGTTGATAGTGCACTGCTTCCCCTTCCTGAGGCGCCGTATGGTGGTCCAGAATCGCTTCGAAGCCGTCCGGAAGTCGTTTTCCATGGCTTCCCCAAACTCTTCCCATGTCCGAGTTTTTGCCTCCGCGACCGCCAAAGCTGCACACCGCTTTGCCCGTCGGTACCCGTCCACTGCCTCCGGAGTCCTATGAGCCAAAAGAACCCGATAGGACTCCTTCTTCAGCTTGACAGCATCCCTCACTGCTGGTGTCCACCAACGGGTTCTGGGATTACCGCCACGACAGGCACCAACAACCTTGCGGCCACAGCTCCAATCAGCCGCCTCGACAATAGAGGTTCGGAACATGGTCCACTCGGACTCAATGTCCCGCACCTCCCTCGTGACATGTTCAAAGTTCTCCCGGAGGTGTGAATTGAAACTCTCTCTGACAGGAGACTCTGCCAGACGTTCCCAGCAGACCCTCACAATGCGCTTGGGCCTGCCAGGTCTGTCCGGCATCCTCCCCCACCATCGCAGCCAACTCACCACCAGGTGGTGATCGGTAGAAAGCTCCGCCCCTCTCTTCACCCGTGTGTCCAAAACATAAGGCCGCAAATCCGATGACACAACTACAAAGTCGATCATGGAACTGCGGCCTAGGGTGTCCTGGTGCCAAGTGCACATATGGACACCCTTATGTTTGAACATGGTGTTTGTTATCGACAAACTGTGACGAGCACAAAAGTCCAATAACAAAACACCACTCGGGTTTAGATCCGGGCGACCATTCTTCCCAATCACGCCTCTCCAGGTTTCACTGTCGTTGCCAACATGAGCGTTGAAGTCTCCCAGTAGGACAAGGGAATCACCCGGAGGAGCACTTTCCAGTACTCCCTCGAGTGTACCCAAAAAGGGTGGGTATTCTGAACTGCTGTTTGGTGCGTAAGCACAAACAACAGTCAGGACCCGTCCCCCCACCCGAAGGCGAAGGGAAGCTACCCTCTCGTCCACTGGGTTGAACTCAAACGTACAGGCTTTGAGCCGGGGGGCAACCAGAATTGCCACCCCAGCCCGTCGCCTCTCACTGCCGGCAACGCCAGAGTGGAAGAGGGTCCAGTCCCTCTCGAGAGAACTGGTTCCAGAGCCCTTGCTGTGCGTCGAGGTGAGTCCGACTATATCCAGCCGGAACTTCTCTACCTCGCGCACTAGCTCAGGCTCCTTCCCCCCAGTGAGGTGACGTTCCACGTCCCAAGAGCTAGCTTCTGCAGCCGAGGATCGGACCGCCGAGTGCCCTGCCTTCGGCTGCCGCCCAGCTCACAATGCACCCGACCTCTATGGCCCCTCCTATGAGTAGTGAGCCCATTGGAGGGATGACCCACGTTGCCTCTTCGGGCTGTGCCCGGCCGGGCCCCAATTGTGGCCTATAAAGGTTTAAAATAGGATGCACTAAATTAGTGTTTACTCCAGTTTAGTCCAATGTAGGGTTGTACGTTATACCGGTGAGGTGAAGTGAATTATATTTATATAGCGCTTTTTCTCTAGTGACTCAAAGCGCTTTACATAGTGAAACCCAATATCTAATTTTTACATTTAAATCAGTGTGGGTGGCACTGGGAGCAGGTGGGTAAAGTGTCTTGCCCAAGGTCACAACGGCAGTGACTAGGATGGCTTAAGCGGGGATCGAACCTGCAACTCTCAAGTTGCTGGCACGGCCACTCTACCAACCGAGCTATACCGGTACTGGTATAGTATCACGGTACTAATTAATCAAAAACGGTACTATACTCTGTTTGAAAAGCACCGGTCCCCGGGCATGACGGCGCGTTGTCACGTCGGGACATTACTGGTTTTACGAGCAGAGGAGCGTGTTGAGCAGCGCACACACAGAGTACTTACAAGCAGACACATTCTGTAGACAGAAAAGGGAGAACGGACGCATTTTGGTGTAAAAAGTAAAGATAAAGTTGAAGTTATAACACTGAAACACCCTCAGGAAGAGATGCGTTAAGACATGGTTAACTAGCTAGTGGCAAATGTCCATCCGTAGTGTTTTAGCTACTTCTAAATCACTACTCCTGGTCTCCATGGCGACAAATAAAGAATGTTTCCTACATGTAGTATTATCACTGGAGGATAAGGAATAGCTAAACATGCTTCACTACACATCTTAGCAGGATACAATAGCTAACCACTAACAGCAAACTAGCAACCTGAATGTAAACAAATGCAATGGGTGGATCTCCACCTGACATCTACTGTAATGATATTGAGTACAATAGCGTCGATACTACTAAGATTACATCGACATGTTTTATCTTCACAAAACCTTTTTTCCTTTTTTTAAAATGTATATTTTGTTTATAAAGTCAGTTAATATGTCCCTGGACACATAAGGACTTTGAATATGACCAATGTATGAAACTGTAACTACTCGGTATCAGATCGATACCCACATTTGTGGTATCGTCCAAAATTAATGCAAAGTATCAAAGAAGAGAAGAATAAGTAATTATTACATTTTAACAGAAGTGTAGATAGAGCATGTCGAAACAGAAAGTATGGAGGGAATGGAAGAATGGATTAATAATCAATTTTTACACCTAGTCCCTCATAATGTTGACAACATAATGACACAATATGTTACTGCATATGTCAACAGACTAATTAGGAGTCTTTGTTCGTTTACTTACTACTAAAAGACAAACTGTCTTGTATTTTCACTATTTTATTTAAGGACAAACTTGCAATAATAAACATATGTTTCATGTAGAGTTGTCCGATAATATTGGACTGCCGATATTATCGACCGATAAATGCTTTAAAATGTAATATCGGAAATTATCGGTATCGGTTTCAAAATTAGTGGTATCGGTTTCAAAAAGTAAAATGTATGACTTTTTAAAACGCTGCTCTGTACACGGACGTAGGGAGAAGTTCAGAGCGCCAATAAATATTGAAGGCACTGCCTTTGCGTGCCGGCCCAAACACATCATATTTACGGCTTTTCCCAAACTCAAGTGAATGCAAAGCATACTTGGTCAACAGCCATACAGGTCACACTGAGGGTGGCCGTATAAACAACTTTAACACTGTTACAAATATGCGCCACACTGTGAACCCACACCAAACAAGAATGACAAACACATTTCGGGAGAACATCCGTAACACAACATAAACACAACACAACAGAACACATACCCAGAACCCCTTGCAGCACTAACTCTTCCGGGACGCTACAATATACACCCCTGCTATCCCCTAGCCCCCCACACCTCAACCTCCTCATGCTCTCTCAGGGAGAGCATATCCCAAATTCCAAGCTGCGGTTTTTTTTGTCATTTTTTCCCATAACTTGAATTGATTTATTTTGGAAAACCTTGTTTAATGCATCCAGTGGGGCATCACAACAAATTGACGCATAATAATGTGTTAATTCCACAACTGTATATATTGGAATCGGTTGATATCGGAATCGGTAATTAAGAGTTGGACAATATCGGAATATCGGATATCGGCAAAAAAGCCATTGTCGGACATCGCTAGTTTCATGTACTCTAAGATTTCTTGTTAAAATAAAGCCAATAATGCAATTTTTTTGTGGGTCCCCCTTATTTAAAAAAGTACGAAAAAGTATCTAAGTACATTTTGGTACCGGTACTTAAAGGCCTACTGAAACCCACTACAACCGACCACGCAGTCTGATAGTTTATATATCAATGATGAAATATTAACATTGCTACACATGCCAATACGGCCTTTTTAGTTTACTAAATTACAATTTTAAATTTCCCGCGAGTTTTTTGTTGAAAACGTCACGGAATGACGTCACGGACTGTAAGGAAATATTAGCGCTGCACCAAACACGGCTAAAAGTCGTCTCTGTTCATGGCGTAATTACACAGTATTTTGGACATCTGTGTTGCAGAATCTTTTGCAATTTGTTCATTTAATAATGGAGACTATAAAGAACAATGCTGTTGGTGGATAGCGGTGGATTGCAGATGTCTTTAGCACCGAGAAACAGCCAGTGTTTCTTTGTTTGTTGTGAAGCTTTAACACAGAGCGGTCAAGCGAACATGTTTTCTCTACGTCAACCAGCGTGTTTGTGGATGGGGAAATTGTGATATGTATCTTACCGGAGAAATCATTGGATTATTCGTCGTTCTGCAGCAGCAGTTTAAAAGGCAGCTGTGAGCTTGGCTCCTCGGCTTCTCTCTGAGACACTTTGTGTTCACCGCAGCCATCCGACCTCGAGGTATGTCTTTACAGTCTTTAAAATCTCACTAAAACACTATTAAAACAATAAGCAGATAAGGGATCTTCCAGAATTATCCTAGTAAATGTGTCTAATTATATCTGAAACGCTCACACTGCCGTTGCCCGGAGCCGTCGCTTTTTTTTTCTTTTTTTTTTTCTAATCCTTCACTGTCAATATCCTAATTCACGAATCTTTCATCCTCGCTCAAATTAATGGGGAAATTGTCGCTTTCTCGGTCCGACTTGCTCTTACTGCTGGTAGCTCCCATTAAAAACAACGGGAATATGTGTGGAGCACATACTTCCGGTAAAGGCAGCGATTTTCTATTAGCGACCAAAAGTTGCAAACTTTATCGTCGATGTTCTCTACTAAATCCTTTCACCAAAAATATGTCAATATCGCGAAATGATCAAGTATGACACATAGAATGGACCTGCTATTCCCGTTTGAATAAGAAAATCTCATTTCAGTAGGCCTTTAAATATTGATATCGGGACAGCACTAGTCCGAAGTAAGGCTGCTAGATAATTACTCAGAGTGGAATATTGCAAATGGACAAATGTGCCATTGATTGGTGTCTCCACTTGGTTGTCACCTCAGCTGACTTCAGCTTGTTCTCACGAGGAGTCTCCTGCTGCAGGAGGTCCGGTCATCACTCACTGTCACTGGCGCTCATCTGCACCACCATTATCTTCTTCTCAACCGTGGAGACATTTAAGTTCTTCTGCAAACCGTGACCAAGCAGCATCATTCTCCCAATCCCGTATCATCTTTATATTCATCTCACATAACCCAGAATGTCCTTTTTTTCCCCCCGTCTTCTTAAACGGACTTCAGTTAATTTTTGACTTGCGCTGTTATGTCAAAGGCATAACAGCGCTGAGAAATAATTACATGTAAAATGAAGATGGACTGAATGATGCCGCGAGGCAAGGCTGGTTAATAGTGCTGCAGATTAATCATCTTTGGGAGCATCAAATGTGCCGGGATAATCTTTTAGCGCATCAATCCTGCTATTGTTAATGCTTGGCTTGAGATGAAATGGTGCACCATCGATAAAGAGAGGTAAATTGGCCACACTGAGCCAAGAAACACATTTGTTATCATGTTTGTGTTGATGAAAGAAAGCCTCATTTTTTAGGTCAAATCATCTGTTTTACTAGGAAATTAAATGTAATTTTCTCCCAAGGGTATTTAAGCGGCCCAGATTTTGAATTATGCAAGTAAAGCAAGGCTATTATTAGCCGCTTATTTTCTCTACAAAATGAGATGCGTGAAATACAAGCTGGCAGCATCGCTCACCTTGTGCTCTAGCTCTGTTTTCATTGATTGGTCATTTAGTGGCCGTAAACCTTCAGCAGCCTGGGTTTCTGGGATGAGACAGAGTTTCAAATGTGTTGCACAGGCGAGTGCTCCTCTCTTTATCCTTTTTCCACTTTGAGATTTCAAAATTGGTTCAACAGAGCCATAACTTTAAAACGGGGTTATCCCAACCAGGGCCCAGCAGTCTCTTCTCTCTGGCTCGCCTTGAGATATTTCTTTAATAACACCAACGTTTATCTATTGCGCAAATGCCCTTTTTGACTGGTGTTATAGACAGCTGGTCTTGTCCTACTCGTCCGGACCTGAGGACGACCTGGTGGTGAGAATGGACCAAAGATGACGTCGGTGAGGAATCGTTGAACAAAAGGCTTTTGTTTGATCAAGGGGGTTCTCACAATCACAGGTGCTTCAGCAAACCAGGTGGAGATGGTAGCCAAATGAAAACCTCTCTAGCTCGGTTAGGGGAACTTCTCCTTATATACTGTCAAGACATTCTCATTATTATTTTTTTTTTTTTTTGTCCTAGTCTTCCAGCCAGTCTGGACAAAGGCCAGTTTGTTTGTACAAATGCAGATAACATCTGTGCGTTGTCACTCTGAATAGGGCTGGGCGATATGTTCGTTTTTTAATATCTCAATCTTTTTAGGCCATATCGCGATACACGATAAAAATATATATCTCGACATTTTGTCTTGGCCTTGAATTAACACTTGATACATATAATCACAGCAATATGGTGATTCTATGTGTGTACATTAAAACATTATTCTTCATACTGCATTAATATATGCTACTTTTAAACTTTCATGCAGAGAGGGAAATCAGAAGTCAATTGACCAAAACTGTATTTATTAAACAGTTATCAAGCAATGGCACAAACCTTCATGTCATTTCCAAAACAGAAAGTTCAAGATTGTCTGAGACATTTTAAGTGCCAAATAAAAGTGAGCTGCATAATAGGAAATCAAATAGTGTTCGTCCTTCGCTATGTGATAGGTTACTACAGACGCTATTAAATTCTGTTGTTGACTATTTTTTTCATACGGTGTTGATCTGGAAATGTTTGCCTCTGCATTTTGATGGTGTGGGTGTGTGGCACCGAATGAAGATGTTGACATGCGCAGTAAGCACTCTTCATTCTCTAGCAGGTGACTTTTCAAATGATGCTACATACTAGCAGTAATGCTACTTTTTGTAGCAACGCTTTTGGCCCACACTTGACAAATTACGGTTGTCTGTTGACATATTCCCACTTGAAGCCAGACCACCGCCAGACGATGGACCCCCTGCTGTTTTTCTTGGGAATAATTCTTCCTTCATTCGCACCTTCTTTCTCTCATATTACCATTCACACGGCTCTGCTAGCATCACAGCTAACGTTACCCTTGCTGCTACCTCTCTGCTCCGCGAGGGCGTATACGTATGTGACGTATGACGTGACAGTATGTGACGTATGTAAGAAGGTGCGCTTGTTGTCTGTGAGAAGGAGAGACAGGAAAGAGCGAGAAGAGCCTGTAATGTAATGCCAGCAGCTAAAAGCAACTGCGTGAGAACTATATCACAATATAGTCATTTTCTATATCACACAGAGACAAACCCGTGATATATTGTGTATATCCATATATCGCCCAGCCCTAAGTCTGACCAATTGAGTCGGTAGAGGCTTCTACATGATGTCGCTAATGTGTTTATAGTTCTTACTAACAAGTTCCTCCTTGTTCTGGGCATGACGTTTAAGTGCATCCATCAGTGGAGGCTCCTCTATGGGGTATTGGGGCACTAGGAGGTTAACCGCGTTACTACTGTTACCCCAGGTGGCCCTTAGCAAAGGGCTGGTACCTGACTGCCCCCTAGGCAGGGATATGGTGAAGACCTAAACGGTAGAGCAGGCGGAAGACGGTAGATTTAAGAACCACCACAACCGCTGCGAAGGCGGGAGAAGGCTGCAGCAGAAAAGGGTCCCCAGTCGTCTTGGACTCCATGCTACTTGACCCTGACCCGAATTTGTCAAGGATCGTGTAGTGACTGTCTGTGCACCAGTCTCCCCACGTTAAACTAAGTCACGCACAGGCATCCTCTAAAAAGGGATTCACCCCAACCAAGAGGATCGTCATACTCTTTCGAGTGACTGCCGATGAGTTCCTCCTAGAATCCATACCCTACATGTATTTAAGTCCCACAATGCCCTTGGGGCAAGAGCAGCAATCTCTGGATGAGTTGTGATTGACATCCGGACCTGAAACTATCTGAAGGCGTCTTCCCTTACTGGGAAAATCCCCTAACAAATTCTGTGACCAAGCTTTAAGTGCATGCTTGCTTACGATCTTACAACAAAAAATGTGCGCACTAAAATTTACAGACACTAGCCTGCTAATACAGTCGTGGTCAAAAGTGTACATACACTTGTGAAGCACATAATGTCATGGCTGTCTTGAGTTTCCAATCATTTGTACAACTCTTTTTTTTGTCATACTTGTTGGTCACAAAGAACATTCATGAAGTTTGCTTCTTTTATGAATGCATGATGGGTCTACTGAAAATGTGAGCAAACCTGCTGGGTCAAAAGTATACATACAGCAATGTTAATATTTGCTTACATGTCCCTTGGCAAGTTTCACTGCAATAAGGCACTTTTGGTAGCCATCCACAAGCTTCTGCTTGAATTTTTCACCACTCCTCTTGACAAAATTGGTGCAGTTCAGCTGAATTTGTTGGTTTTCTGACATGGACTTGCTTCTTCAGCAATGTTTAAGTCAGGACTGTGGGAAGGCCATTCTGAAACCTTAATTCTAGCCTGATTTAGCCATTCCTTTACCACTTTTGATGTCTGTTTGGTGTCATTGTCTTGTTGGAACACCCAACTGCGCCCAATACCCAACCTCCTACCCAACCTGATGCTTTTAGCTTGTCCTGAAGAATTTGGAGGTAATCCTCCTTTTTCATTGTCCCATTTAAAGCAGCAGTTCCATTGGCAGCAACACAGGCCCAGAGCATAATACCACCACCACCATGCTTGACGGTAGGTGTGGTGTTCTTGGGATTAAAGACCTCACCTATTCCCCTTCAAACATATTGCTGGCTATTGTGGCCAAACAGCTCAATTGTTGTTTTATCTGACCACAGAACTTTCCTCCCAAAGGTCTCATCTTTGTCCATGTCAGATGTCAATGTGGACCCCCGAGTCAAAATAATTGCTCAGGTCTGCACTATATGCATTGTATTTGCACTGAAATCCATAGTACATATAATCCTATATGATGTCATCTTTTTTTTTTTGTTTCTATGGCTACCTTAACAACAACAGCACGGCCCTTTTGCGCTCGCTATCCCGGTACTTTCCATCTACAAATGCCATGATGTTCATGTCATCATGAAAGAGATGAACATCAAGTACAAAAAGAAAGAAAACTGTTGTCATCCGTTGACCCCCGTGCTGCTGATACGGGAAAAAGAAGCTGAAAGGACGCACATTGTGGAAATGACGTTTGTGCATTGAGATGTTTTCAGTGTAAACACGACAGTGACAACAGATGGAATTAAAATGTATTCCACAGCCCATCCATCCATCCATCCATCCATCTTCTTCTGCTTATCTGAGGTCGGGTCGCGGGGGCAGCAGCCTAAGCAGGGAAGCCCAGACTTTCCTCTCCCCAGCCACTTTGTCCAGCTCTTCCCGGGGATCCCACAGCCCCAAACATGTATTTACTTTTTTATTATTAAATCCTAATTTTTTTTAAATGTTTTTATATTATTTTGTGTAAACCCCCCCACAAATAAAGACATTTGAGTTTAGTTCAGTTTCAGTTTTTGGGAACATGCATAGGATACAATGTGATGCATCACATATTTCCAGTTGTTTCAGTACAGCACTTTCCGAAAAGGAGTAGGAAGAAACTGAGTTTATTTAATCCTACCTCTTTTCATACCATAGCAATTATACGCCATTTTGTTGTTCTCTATAACAGAACAGTGAATGAATAAATAATAAATAAATAATATACCATAGTAAGTAAACAAATATTAAAATACATAAAACATTTTTATGGAAAAAAAAAGGGTTGAAGATGTTCATCATGATTTTTATTCTGTGTACTTTGTGAACACTTGTAGTTTTAACAGTTTGTTAAACTGAATCATATTGCTGCTTTGTTTAATTTATTTTGCTTTAATTCCACATATGTTTTATGCTAGAGGAGTAGATTGGATTTTTTTCGGCAAAGCTTTTTTTGTGGAAGACATGAAGCGGCCCAGCCTCACCCCGAAAAGTGAAGTGTGTCTGACATTAACCTGATTTCGTTGCAGGGTCTTCATCTTTTATTTAAGTACAAATGATTGATGTTACGTTACGATCAATGCTCTAATGCTTGGTGAGAAAATGGCGCCTGTGTGGGCGTGTGCATGATTGTGTGTTGGTGATTTCCCCTGAAAACTACTTTATATCTGTTTGTACTGTATTTTTACATGTTTATAATGTCTGGTAAACTGCCCTCTTCAATTTGGCCTTCAACTAATACGCAGACTTAAATATTTGCAATCACTGATCAGAAAAGTTTGTCAGCACACACGCTCACAGGTCAGCACACTGACTTGGAATAAATAAGAAAGAAACAGAGGTTTTGTCTTAAAAATCTAACTACAGGTAACTGTACATTTATTTGTACAGTTCTGAAGTTAGTGTAGTTATTTAGCTACTACGTGTATATACAGTGGTGGTCAAAAGTGTACATACACTTGTAAAGAACATCATGTCATGGCTGTCGTGAGTTTCCAATCATTTCTTGTTTTTTTTGTGATAGAGTGATTGGAGCACATACTTGTTAATCACAAAAACATTCATGAAGTTTGCTTCTTTTATGAATTTATTATGGGTCTACTGAAAACGTGAGCAAATCTGCTGGGTCAAAAGTATACATTCAGCAAAGTTATTATTTGCTTACATGTCCCTTGGCAAGTTTCACTGCAATAAGGCCCTTTTAGTGGCCATCCACAAGCTTCTGCTTGAATTGTTGACCACAAAATTAGTGCAGTTCAGCTAAATGTGTTGGTTTTTCTGATATGGACTTGTTTCTTCAGCATTGTCCACACGTTTGAGTCAGGACTTTGGGAAGACCATTCTAAAACTTTCATTCTAGCCTGATTAAGCCATTCCTTTTACCACATTTGAGGTGTGTTTGGGGTCATTGTCCTGTTGGATCACCCAACTGCGCCCAAGACCCAACCTCCGGGCTGATGATTTTAGCTTGTTCTAAAGAATTTGAGGGTAAATCAAGGGCGCTGCACAGAAACCCATCACACTGCGACGGGTTGAAGTGGCGAAAGTGTGGGATGGGGATTTTTAGTAGTCTACAAGTGCGTGTTTTGTCCATAAGGCAAGGCAAGGCAAATGTATTTATAGAGCACAATTCACAGGGGATAGTGCATGTGCCTCTCAATACGAAGGTCCTGAGCAATGTTCCCTCTAAGGTACACGCCTGTGCAATTGCACACTGCTCACGCGTCCTCTGCGCACGGCAGATCTAGGCCGCGCACAAAATTTAAGAAAAAGATAAGCGCATAACAGTGTGTAGGTCTGCCGTCGCTCACATGTGCGCCACTGAATGCGTTTGTTCACACATATGAAAAATTGGAGGGAAAATTGGTCCTGTGTAGTCCTGAGTTCAATCCCGGGCTCGGGACCTTTCTGTTTGGAGTTTGCATGTTCTCCCCGTGAATGTGTGGGTTCCCTCCAGGTACTCCGGTTTCGTCCCACCTCCAAAAACATGCACCTGGGGATAGGCCCCTCCCACCACCAAAGACATGCACCTGGGAATAGGCCCCTCCCACCTCCAAAGACATGCACCTGGGGATAGGCCCCTCCCACCTCTAAAGACATGCACCTGGGGATAGGTTGTGTTGCACCTTTCCTGCTTCCGACGCCTAGACCGTAGTCAAGGAGCGCAGGGGAGATACTTCTCCAGGGCTGATGAGTCTCGGAGCAACACCTTTCACTTTACCCGGCAGTGGGTCTTCACAATTCCAGACTCTCTAGAGATAATGACGAGTCCAGTTATTAGTTTCAAAATCGTGGCTCTTTTATTTTTGGTCTCTCTCCACCGTCAAATCCCACACACACCAACACTAGCCACTCCCCCGCCCTCAGCGACCGCTCCCTCTCTTGCTCGCCCACTCACTCACTGACGTCACTCACCCGCTGCCACACACACATACGCTACTCTCATAACAATTGATTGGCAACACTAAATTGGCCCTAGTGTGTGAATGTGAGTGTGAATGTTGTCTGTCTATCTGTGTTGGGCCTGCGGTGAGGTGGCGACTTGTCCAGGGTGTACACTGCCTTCCGCCCAAATGCAGCTGAGATAGGATCCTGCACCCCCCGCGACCCTAAAAGGGACAAGCGGTAGAAAATTGATGGATGGATGGAATTCGTACACAAGACAAATTAAAAAAAGACAAAAGTAAATACCGTATTTCCTTGAGTTATATAGTATGCGCCTGCCTTGAATTACTGCCGGGTCAAGTTATGGGGCGCCATGGCATAGTGGGTAGAGCGGCCGTGCCAGAAACCTGAGGGTTGCAGGTTCCCTTCCCACCTATTAACATCCAAATCGCTGCCGTTGTGTCCTTGGGCAGGACACTTCACCCTTTGCCCCCGGTGCCGCTCACACTGGTGAATGAATGATGAATGAATGATTGGTGGTGGTCGGAGGGGCCGTAGGCGCAAACTGGCAGCCACGCTTCCGTCAGTCTACCCCAGGGCAGCTGTGGCTACGGATGTAGCTTACCACCACCAGGTGTGAATGAATGATGGGTTCCCACTTCTCTGTGAGCGCTTTGAATATCTAACAATAGAAAAGCGCGATATAAATCTAATCCATTATTATTATTATTATTACTTCCCAAAATAATTACCGCATGCTTAGTATTACCGCCTGGTCAAACTCGTGACGTCACAAGTGACACTTCCTCTGTCATCATTTTCAAAATGGAGGAGGCTGATTTCAATACCGGTAATTTGAAATCGCATAAAGGGAAGAAGATTAAGAGCTATTCAGTTGGATTTAAGGTCCAGCTTACATCACACTCAAATTTTTACTGGATGTTTTTGGTAAGTGCCGGAGTGAGAAGAGGTTTTAAAATAATTAGCGCATGCTTACTTTTACCGCATGCCTTTGGTAAACGCAGGAGTGAGAATAAGTTTTAAATTAATTAGCGCCACGGCGGAAATTCAAGGAAATACGGTATATAAAATCATACCTCAAGACTGAGAATTTTCCTGCGTTTGTGTTCAGGTGGATATCATTTATTTGTCACCCTGAAGAGCACTGTTTCAGTGCTGTGGTGGGGCCTAAAGCCTGATTGGAAAGTATCAAACACACACAGGAAAAAATCACAAAGCTGTTGGTATATGACTTTTTTAGGATTTTACCCCAAAAATGGCAGGTTTGTAATAAATAAATAAATGATAAATGGGTTGTACTTGTATAGCGCTTTTCTACCTTCAAGGTACTCAAAGCGCTTTGACAATACTTCCACATTTACCCATTCACACACACATTCACACACTGATGGAGGGAGCTGCCATGCAAGGCGCCAACCAGCACCCATCAGGAGCAAGGGTGAAGTGTCTTGCTCAGGACACAACGGACGTGGCGAGGTTGGTTCCAGGTGGGATTTGAACCAGTGACCCTCGGGTTGCGCACGGCCACTCTCCCACTGCGCCACGCCGTCCCAATGACCATATAGTTGTTTAGGACAGTGCCATCAAGACTACTCATCTTTAAGAGGGGTTTATAAGCCTAAATGTTGCTCCACTTGTTGTCCCACAAACACCGTCAAGATCCCAGTTGTCTTTGAAGAAGGAGGGAGGAATCTTTCAGAGCGTCTTTGGCTGCACTGGTCTCGCTGGGGTGTTTGTAGCATGACCCTGACAAAGCCATTGCAGAGGGAGCTGAATTGTTGATAAAACTTGTTTTTGTTCGGCCCAGCAAAAAAAATGGTTGTCAGCTCTAATTGTCCAATCTGGCTGTCTAATTGATCATAATTTCAATTAGCGAAGATTTTATCACGCAGGTGACACCCTGCTTTGTTACGGCTAAATTTGGTGCATCATAGCCTGAACACTTTGCTTTGTATGCACAACCCAGCTAGATGGGATACTGCTGGAACTGTGTGCATTTTTACACAAATGGACTGTCCCACCTCTCAGGCCGCTTTTATACAGACACTATCATGCCTGTTCTTAAACATCTTTAACGCAAAGACCCGCAAAATTTGGAACATTGGAGCTGTAGCATGGATTCAGCATTGATGGACTTTTCCTTTTGTACAGAACCCAGAAAAACAGTACCGTATTTTCCGGATCATCGGGAGCATCGGATTTAAAGGCGCACTGTCGATGAGCGGGTCTCGTTAGGTCTATTTTCATACAAAATGCGCATGAAAAGAGTCATATTATTATTATTTTTTTTTTAAATGTAACATGTTATGTAGACCTTGTGGTCTACATAATGGTGTAATGGTGCTTCTTTGGTCAAAATGTTGCATAGATGATGTTTTTTTACATCATCTTCAAGTCGCTTTCTGACAGTTTCTTCAGGATGCACTGTTTTGTGGGGGCTCTTATTTACGTGCCTCACCTTCGACAGCGTCTTATCCACATCATCTTTGTTGTAGTGGTGTAGCGTGCAAGGACATTCAGACTTTACTTTCATCAATAACGGAACAGCATCTCTCATGGCTCACTAGTGTAAGAACAAGGCCGGAAATGTGTCCCCTGAAAAACCGTACGGCCGGAACTCTCTATTGTCTAAAGTTCCTTGGGTGAATAATGTAAGGTCACTACACCGGTATGTTTTAGTGCTTTCATGGCGAGTTTACTGACAGATATAAGTAAGAACTTCACACTACTTTATATTAAAAATGACAACAGGGGAGGATGAATGTCCCATAACAAGAAGATAGAGAAAAAGAAAAAGCTTATAGACTACGGTGTCACCACAAACTACAAAAGCGGATGCGCGCACATTTTCAGGACATATGCAGATCCCAAATACAGATCAGCAAGTACCAGAATGTAAGAAAAGTTGCTTTTGCTTAATATTGTAAAACAAAACGCCAGATAATGTCTTACCTTATACACACACTATTATACTCCTATGTTGAAGCACAGTACAATCCATCAAGCGATGTGGCTTCATAGCTTACCAAAGTCCTACTAAAACATGTGGACGGACTTTTGAGCGCCGTGTGTAATGTTCTCTATTTTGAATGGAACACATAAAATGTTGGTGTTGTTGAGTCATACACGTATCTCTTATTTGTGACTACCATCTATCTACTTGTCACACATATCATTACACCATATACCAAATTAAATTGCTTTGAGGTCAGTAAGCACAACCAACATTACTCCGTACATTAGGCGCACCGGGTTATGAGGCGCACTGTCGATTTTTGAGAAAATTAAAGGATTTTAAGTGCACCTTATAGTTAAAAAAATAAAGTATACGTGGACAACTCTGTGCACTGTCACAAAGGGACATAACATCCAGCATTAAATTATCAGGGTTTATTCGTCAGTACATTTCATACACTGCCTAGTGAAAGGGAATATTGCCACTGATGCTTTCACACAGCAAAGCGGCATCCAGATGCAGTCAGATAATTAGATGCCTCAGGGTCAGCATTACATGAAATATGTGTTGGACACCCACAGTTGTTAACACAACCAAGCTGGAAAAGTAGGTATTAAACTTTGTATTCGGGTCCCAGCATAGCAGGATACACTTTTCTTACGTTTCCGAAGCCTTGCTGCAAGATTATGTCTCTGCTCTTTGCAGCTGATGTGGTCTTGATTGCTTCATCCGGCCAGGATCTTCAGCTCTCACTGGATCGGTTGGCAGCCGAGTGTGAAGCAACTGGGATGGGAATCTGCAACTCAATGTCCGAGTTCATGGTTCTTGGCCGGAAAAGGGTGGAGTGCTTGGGGAGGAGATCTTGCCCCAAGTGGAGGAGTTCAAGTACCTCGGAAGTTCACGAGTGAGGGAAGAGTGGACGGAGAGCTCGACAAGCGGATCAGTGCGGCGTCTTCAGTAATGCGGAAGCTGTATCGATCCGTTGTGGTGAAAAAGGAGCTGATCCGGAAGGCAAAGTTCTCAATATATCGGTCGATCAATGTTCCAATCCATGAGCTTTGGGTTATGACCGAAAGTACAAGATCACGGGTACAAGCGGCCGAAATGAGTTTCATCCGCCGGGTGGTGGGGCTCTCCCTTTGAGATAGGGTGAGAAGCTCTGTCATCTGGGAGGAAGTCAAAGTAAAGCCGCTGCTCCTCCACATCGAGAGGAGCCAGATGAGGTGTTCCGGGCATCTGGTCAGGATACCACCCAAACGCCTTCTTAGGGAGGTGTTTAGGGCACGTCCGACTGGTATGAGGTCATGGGGAAGACCCAAGACACGTTGGGAAGACTATGTCTCCCGGCTAGCCTGGGAACGCCTTGGGATCCCCGGGAGGAGCTGGACGAAGTGGCTGGAGAGAGGGAAGTCTGGGCTTCCCTGCTTAGGTGGCTGCCCCCGCGACCCGACCTCAAGTAAGCTGAAGAATATGGATGAATGGATGGACAAAGAAATCAGCACGTCAGAGCTTTAGCAGTAGTTACTCCATTTATCACAGAATCCAGCAGTGTTGGCACAATTCTTTCAGAAAGACAACATTCTGCCTCTCTTAGAGCTCTGAAGCCTTTCTGGGACATCAGAGTAATATTTTTTCTGCTTTTGCCTTTTATATAGAACCTAAAGAAGACCTTTAATTAGAAGTAGCTTCATGTGTTGAACTTCAGATGACGGCATTGCGGATATGCTGTTACACAAGTGCAGTCTTACAACCCACAAAGTCATATATTTCAAGTTGGTGCTGTTCACAGAAAAAAACACAGGAAAATTATGTTTTTTTAGGGTGGCGTGAAAGTGTTTTTTTTTTCCTTCTTATTTACCCTCTCTCCTCTCTTACCCTTCAGGCTCGCCTCATGGCGTTGGAGGTGGAGCTCTCTCGCCTTCAGGAGGCAAGCCGCCAGCAGAGAAAACGCATTGCAGAGGTCCTCAATGGGCTGATGAGGGACCTAAGCGAGTTCAGCACCATCGTGGGCAACAGGGACATCAAACTGGTGAGAGGAGACGAGATGCTCGCCGTGGCCAAACATGACGTGCATTTAAAATTCTCACATTTTTACACATTTATGGATGCAGTTTTGAAATATTCATCAGCATCATTTGCATCGAGCCCGAGCACGTTCATCCTCATGTTGTTGCAATATTTAATTATTTACGTCAATCCACCCAGTAATGTGAACAATGAACATGGTTGGGAGCTCATACAGTTGTTGCATAAATGGAAATTTAAAAATAAAGTACTTTAGAAATGTGGTTAAAGTGACAAAATCTGTGTCATTTAAACCGTTTTACAATGTATTTTATGTTTTAATGTTTTTATACTGGTACAGTGCCAGGCTGTGTCATTTGGTTCGTGGGCCTTTAATGGAGATTAAACCAATTTAATCGACCTCTTAATACCACCTCTATCACTTGGCAATCATACAAACCATCAATAATATACAAAAAATAAATATAACACGGTTTAGCATTGCAAACAGGGCAGTATTCGTGTATTTTGGATACATATTTTTATTACTCAAGCAAAAAACCCATAGTTAAACGTAAATGTTTCTTTACTGCATAGTCTTGAACAATAGCGTGACTTAAAGTAGTTTACAAAGTTTATGCGTTCCAAAAATCAGGCATTTCTGTTGAGCGATAACGGGACAGTACACCGGTACACCAAAAGTATTTGACCACCTGCCTTGACTCACATATGAATTTAGTGCCATCCCATTCCTAACCCATGGGGTTTAATTGGAGTTGAGGGTTAAATCACCAAAAATGATTCCCAGGTGCGGAACCACTGCTGCCCACTGCTCCCCTCACCTCCCAGGGCATGAACAAGGCGATGGGTCAAATGCAGAGGACAATTTTCACCACAGCTAGTGGGTGTGTGACTATCATTGGAACTTTAACATTAACTGAACTTTTAATATGATGTGGGTCCACCTTTTGCAACTATTACTGCTTCAACTCTTCTGGGAAGGCTGTCCACAAGGTTCCGGAGTGTGTTTATAGGAATTTTCCACCATTCTTCCAAAATCGCATTGGTGAGGTCACACACTGATGTTGGTGGAGAAGGCCTGGTGTTCTGTCTGGTTCAGGTAGAATAGAATTGACTTTATTGTCAATATATTTGCATACAAGGAACCCCGGCTTCCTCCCACTTCCAAAGACATGCACCTGGGGATAGGTGGATTGGCAACATTAAATTGGCCCTAATGTGTGAATGTGAGTGTGAATGTTGTCTGTCTATCTGTGTTGGCCCTGCGATGAGGTGGCGACTTGTCCAGGGTGTACCCTGCCTTCCGCCCGATTGTAGCTGGGATAGGCGCCAGCGCCCCCCGTGACCCCGAAAGGGAATAAGCGGTAGAAAATGGATGGATGGACAACGAGATTAAGGACGGGCTTTGCGGTGGCAGAGGGGTTAGTGCGTCTGCCTCACAATACGAAGGTCCTGAGTAGTCAGGGTTCAATCCTGGGCACGGGCTCTTTCTGTGTGGAGTTTGCATGTCCTCCCCGTGAATGCGTGGGTTCCCTCCGGGTACTCCGGCTTCCTCCCACCTCCAAAAACATGCACCTGGGGATAGGTTGATTGGCAACACTAAATTGGCCCTAGTGTGTGAATGTGAGCGTGAATGTTGTCTGTCTATCTGTGTTGACCCTGTGATGAGGTGGCGAATTGTCCAGGGTGTACACCGCCTTACGCCCGATTGTAGCTGAGATAGACACCAGTGCCCCCTGCGACCCAAAAGGGAATAAGCGGTAAACATGGATGGATGGATGGAGATTGAGGACTCCACCTGAAGGTGCGGTAGTGGAAACATATAAAAATAAATCACACAAGTAGTAGTAAAAATAAAAAATAAGAAATTAATTAAACAGGCTACTATACAATACAATAATAAGCATTTCTAATCCTGTACAATATACAAAATACTGGAGAATATACAGAACAAAACAAGAGTAACAAAGTATCAATCAGTGTTGGACATATTGCACTAGAAGGGTAATATTGCACAGTAGGGTATTAGGGTAGGAAATTGCACAGTGGGTGGATATGGGGTGAATTATTCATTACAAGTTTGAGTTCAAGATGGTGACAGCTCTGGGAAAGAAGCTGTCTCTGAGCCTGTTTGTTCTGGCTCTGATGTACCTGTAACGCCTGCCCGATGGTAGCAGGTCGAACAGGTGGAATCCAAGGTGTGTGCTGTCCTTGGTGATGTTTTTTGCTCTGTTGAGGCAGGGAGTTGTGTCAATCCTTCAGGGAGAGGAGGGGGCAGCCAATTATTTTTTGTGCAGAGTTTATGACCCTCTGAATCGCCTTCCTGTCTGCTTCAGTGCCGCGTACCACGCTGTTATGCAGTACCACACTGTTATGCAGTACCACAATGTTATGCAGTACCACAATGTTATGCAGTACCAGAATGTTATGCAGTACGTCAGCAGGCTCTCGACAGCCGAGCGATAGGTCACCATCAGCTGCCTCTCCAGTCTGTTCTTCCTCAGCACCCTCAGGTTGTGGAGTCTCTGGTGGGCCTTCCGGATGACCGCAGTTGTATTTGGGGTCCATGAGATGTCCGCAGAGATGAGGGTGCCGAGGAACTTGAAAGAGCTGACTCGCTCCACCTCCTCGCCGTTGATGTAGAGGAGGGGGCGGGGTCTGCAGTGTATTTTCTAAAATCAAAGAGGAGTTCCTTGGTTTTTGTGGTGTTCAGTGCCAGGTTATTCACTGAATACCACGCTTTTAGTTTAAGACAGGGGTCCCCAAACTTTTTGACTCGGGGGCCGCATTGTGTTAAAACAATTTGGCTGGGGGCCAGGCTGTATATTTATACACACACACACACACATATATATATATATATATATATATATATATATATATATATATATATATATATATATATATATATATATATATATATATATATATATAAACATGCACACGCATACACAAGTCTCCAAAAACATTAACCACCATGTTGCTACAATGAAATATATATTAACGTGCACACACATACACAGGTCTCCAAAACGTTAACCACCATATGGCTACAATAAAAACAAACAAAAGAAAATATAAAAAGTGGTACTGTTTTTATAGTATATGTATATATATATATATATATATATATATATATATATATATCGCGCACTAATTGACTGAAAGGGCGCGCACTTGCCGCTAATGATGTCACATTATCAATGAGAGAATGCATTTTTTGACAAAATTATTTGCCTGAGCAACTTGGAGACACCGAGAGTAACAAGAGTAAAATGGATTAGAAAGGACGGATTTAAAAACATACAAAAATAAAAAAATTAAATGTAATCACTTTTATTTTTTTTAACTTGGGAATTCCCGCGGCCGTAGTTTGAGGTACCCCTGGTTTAAGGACTTGATTTCCGTATGCAGACTTATCACCCCCTGTAATGGGTCCAACCACCGTTGTGTCTTCAGCGAATATGATGATGGTGTTCTATGGGTGGGCTGGAATACAGTCATGGGTGTAGAGGGAATACAGCAAAGGGCTAAGTGCACAGCCCTGTGGAAAGCCGATTCTGAGTGTACGGGAGGAGGAGAGATGGGGACCGAGTTTCACCGTCTGGGGTCGGTTGGTCAGGAAGTCCTTAATCCAAAGACAGGTTGGTGCGGGGAGGCCTAAGTCCAGCAGTTTGGTGACCAGGATGTCTGGTATGATTGTATTGAAGGCGGAGCTATAGTCGATGAAAATCATCCTGATATAGCTCCCCTGGGGTTCCAGGTGGCTCAGTGCAGAGTGGAGAGCTATGGTTATGGCGTTGTCTGTGGATCTCTTTGCCTGGTAGGTAAACTGTTGTGGGTCTAGAGTGAGGGGGTAGGCAGGCTTGGACGTGGTGTAGGACCAGTCTTATGAAGCACTTCATGATGACAGGTCTGAGGGCTACTGGCCGATAGTCATTGTCTGTGGCAGCTTTCTTGGGTACCGGGATAATTGTGGCGGATTTAAGGCAGGGTGGGATGAGTGCCTGTGCCAAGGAGAGGTTGAAGAAGACAGTGACAATGTCGGAGAGCTGGTCAGCGCTTGCTTTGAGCACCTTCCTGGGTACTCCGTCTGGACCAGCCGCCTTCCTGGGGTTCACTGCCCTGAGCACCCGCCTGACCTGATGCTCCTCAAGAGTGAGTGTGGGAGTGCTGGGAGCTGGTGGGAGTTGGGGGGATGGGAGTGGTGTGGCTGTGACTGGTTGTAATGTCTCAAAGCGAGCAGTTTAAAGAAGCAGTTCAGCTCCTCTGCCAGCGATACATCTCAGTCCCCGGTTGTTGCATCACAGCATCTGTAGTTGGTGATGTGCTCTATGCCCTGCCACATCTGCCGTGGATTGTTGCTTGAGAGATGGTCTCCTCTCCTTGTAGTCCATCTTGGCTTCTTTGAGTCCTCTTTTCAGTTCAGCTCGTGCAAATCTTAGGGTACATTAAACATATGTTTCTTATTGCTGTTAAGTCCTTAAATAAAATAGTGAACATAGTAGACAACTTGTCTTTTAGTAGTAAGTAAACAAACAAAGATTCCTAATTAGTCTGCTGAAGTATACAATAAACTATTGTGTCATTCACCTACCTATTATTTTGGAAATATTTTTAAGGACAAGTGGTAGAAAATTAATTATTAATCTACTTGTTTATTTACTGTTAATAATTGCTAACTTTGTCTTTTAGCATGTTATATCTACACTTCTGTTAAAATGTAATAATCACTTATTCTTCTCCTCTTTTATACTTTACATTAGTTTTGGATGATACCACACATTTAGGTATCAATCCTTTACCAAGTAGTTACAGGATCATACATCGGTCATATTCAAAGTCCAAATGTGTCCAGGGACATATTTACTGACTTTATAAACATAATATACATTTAAAAAAAAAAAACGAAATAAGATTTTGTGATGTTAAAAAATATCGATGTAATCACAGTAGTATCGACTAGATACACTATTACACGCAGTATCATTACAGTGGCTGTCAGGTGTAGATCCACCAATGGCGTTTGTTTATATTATAGCGTCCTGAAAGAGTTGGTGCTGCAGGGAATTCTGGAAATGTGTTCTGTTCTGTTTATGTTGTTTTGCGGTGCAAATATTCTTCCAAAATGTGTTTGTCGTTATTGTTTAGTGTGGCTTCACTATACGGCACATATTTATCACAGTGTTGTTTAGTGCGGTTTCACTATTTGGCAGATGTTTATGACAGTGTTGTTTAGTGAGGTTTCACTATATGGCATATCAATCAATCAATCAATCAATGTTCATTTATATAGCCCTAAATCACTAGTGTCTCAAAGGGCTGCACAAACCACAACACAAACCACTACGACATCCTCGGTAGGCCCACATAAGGGGAAGGTATGTTAATGACAATGTTGTTTAGTGTGGCTTCACTAGACGGCACATATTTATGACAGTGTTGTTTAGTGTGGTTTCACTATTTGGCAGATATTTATGACAGTGTTGTTTAGTGACGTTTCACTATATGGCATATGTTTATGACAATGTTGTTTAGTGTGGTTTCACTATACGGCACACGTTTATGACAGTGTTGGCATTGTTCATACTGCCACCCTTGGTGTGACATGAATGGCTGTATGCACTTCATTTGGTCATGTGCACTGTTCTGAGTCAAATGATTTTGTCATTAGTTCGTTATCGAATAAAATGAAATCTCGGTTAGGATTTATTAATCATAGACTATATAATTTTGTGACTTTTTTTATTGTGTAAAATGTACCAAACTCGCCAGAAAAAATTAACAACAGCAAGATGCAACATTAAATTAGCCCTAGTGTGTGAATATGAGTGTGAATGTTGTCTGTCTATCTGTGTTGGCCCTGTGATGAGGTGGCGACTTGTCCAGGGTGTAAAACGCCTTCTGCCCGAGTGCAGCTGAGATAGGCTCCAGCACCCCCCGCGACCCCAAAAGGGACAAGCGGTAGAAAATGGATGGATGGAAGATTGATTTTTCAGAATGTATTTTAAAGCTATGCATCCATCCATCCATCCATCCAGCTGAAATAGGCACCAGCGCCCCCCGCCACCCCGAAGGGAATAAGCGGTAGAAAGCTATGCACATATTATATCTATATTAGCCATAATCGCAGTCACCAATCTGATTCTACGTTGACTTCAATGTAACAGAAAAATGTAATTGCATGTGTTAGTGTGCACACTTTAATACATCTGAATGTTTTCTTGCGTATTATATTTTCTATATCTGTAAAAGTATCCTCTTCATCAAAATCCACAAACCTCTCAATACACGAGGCCCCAGGTGCTGTCGATTTGCTTCCACGCCACAATAAACAAGACAAGTTGTCGTTATTACAAAACCCCAGCACAAATAATACATTTTCAAAATATGCGGGATCTTACCCTACACTCTCAGATGCCATTTCGAGAATGTTAAATAATGGTTTATTCTCCCTCGGCTCTCTTTCCAGTCCATTGAGTTCTCGGGCGTCATCGAGGAGGAGTTCACGGTTGCCAGGCTCTACATCAGCAAGCTTAAGTCGGAGGTGAAGTCCATGGTGAAGCGCTGCCGCCAGCTGGAGAACCTTCAGGCTGAGTGTCACCGCAAGATGGAGGAGACGGGCCGAGAAATGTCCTCCTGCCACCTCCTCATTGCCCAGGTAGGACGCCGTAACTCATTGCTCCATCAGGCTGAGTGCAGGCAGGCTTGTCACTCGGACGGAATCATTCTACTAAGTGCGTGATGTATGGCAGAGAAGCGGCAAATCAACTGGTCTGAAAAGGGGTCTATTGCTGGTAGGGCATTGCAGCAGAGGCGATTGCTCCAACACTGGGCCGTGTACAGAAAAGTTGAAGGCTCTAGGGACCACTTTGCACTTTTCATGTACATTCAACTTCTTATATGCCAGGTATTGTTATTTTTTTATTTTTTTATTTTGCATGTTTTCCAGTCCAGCACTCTCATTTTTTACTACTCAGTGGCCTAGTGGTTAAAGTGTCCGCCCTGAGGTGGGTAGGTTATGAGTTCAAACCCCGGCCGAGTCATACCATCCATCTTCTTCCGCTTATCCGAGGTTGGGCCGCGGGGTCAGCAGCCTAAGCAGGGAATCCCAGACTTTCCTCTCCAGAGCCACTTCGTCCAGCTCTTCCCAGGTGATCCCGAGGCGTTCCCAGGCCATTCGGGAGACATCGTCTTCCCAACGTGTCCTGGGTCTTCCTCGTGGCCTGCCACTGGTTGGACGTGCCCTAAACAGCTCCCTAGGGAGGCGTTCGGGTGGCATCCTGACCAGATGCCTGAACCATTCATCTGGCTCCTCTTGATGTGGAAGAGCAGCGGCTTTACTTTGAGCTCCCTACGGATGACAGAGCTTCTCACCCTATCTCTAAGGGAGGGACCCGCCACCCAGCGGAGGAAACTCATTCCGGCCGCTTGTACCTGTGATCTTGTTCTTTCGGTCATAACCCAAAGTTCGTGACCATAAGTGAGGATGGGAACGTAGATCGACCGGTAAATTGGGAGCTTTGCCTTCCGGCTCAGCTCCTTCTTCACCACAACGGATCGATACAGCGTCCGCATTACAGAAGACGACGCACCGATCCGCCTGTCAATCTCACCGTCCACTCTTCCCTCACTCGTGAACAAGACTCCTACTTACTTGAACTCCTCCACTTGGGGCAGAGTCTCCTCCCCCAACCCGGAGATGGCACTCCACCCTTTTCTGGACGGGAACCATGGAATCTGCTGCGAACTGATCCAGTGAGAGCTGAAGATTCTGGCCAGATGAAGCCATAAGGACCACATCATCTGCAAAAAGCAGAGACCTAATCCTGCAGCCACCAAACCGGAGTCATACCAAAGAGTATAAAAATGGGAGCCATTACCTCCCTGCTTGGCACTCAACATCAAGGGTTGGAATTGGGGGTTAAATCACCAAAAATGATCCCCGGGCGCGGCACCGCTGCTGCCCACTGGTCCCCTCACCTCCCAGGGGTTGAAGAAGGAGATGGGTCAAATGCAGAGGACAAATTTCACCATCACCTAGTGTGTGTGACTATCCTTGGTACTTTACCTTAACTTTTGTTCCACGTCCTTTTTTCCTCCATTTGCCAGCTGAGCACCTGTCCCTGGTTGCCAATCAGGATGCTTTTGGAGACTGGATTATTTTGCTTTGTACCTCAACGTTGTACCTTTGTACTTCATACGTCTCATTTCCATTTGCGCACCTGCCTTTCTCTGGTAATGAAGACTTATTTTTTGCATTTGCCTGCCCTCTCTGCATCCCGGAATGCCTAACGTAATAAAAATTAATACAATGTAGTTGAATAAATTATTCTTAATACAATTATTTGATTGATTGATTGAAACTTTTATTAGTAGATTGCACAGTACAGTACATATTACGTACAATTGACCACTAAAGGGTAACACCCCAATAAGTTTTTCAACTTGTTTAAGTCGGGGTCCACGTTAATCAATTCATGGTACAAATATATACTATCAGCATAATACAGACATCACACAAGTTCATCATCAGAGTATATACATGGAATTATTAAAAATCCTTGGGGTGGGATGTGGAGGAGGCTGAGGGGGTGGGGGTTAGGTTGGGTTGCTATTAGCATTCTTCAGTCATCAACAATTATATGATCTGAGAAATTGACATTGAAACCGTGTAGGTCTGACTTGGTAGGATATGTACAGTGAGCGGTGAACATAGTGCGCTCAGAAAGCACAATAACAAGTATATACATTTGATTATTTACAATCCGGGCAGGTGGAATGTGGTAGAGTGAGGGGGTTAGGCTAGGGTTGTAGCTGCCTGAAGGTGTTCTTTTAGTGTGGTTTTGAAGTTAGTATCAGTATTAGCATTAATAATAGTATGATTATTACATTATAAGGCTTAGCACACTCAAAATCTTACCATTACCAGGGGTAGGGAACCTATGGCTCTAGAGCCAGATGTGGCTCTTTTGATGACTGCCCCTAGCTCTCAGATAAATCTTAGCTGACATTGCTTAACACCATAAGTAATTAATAACTCCCCTGGTAATCACAGTGTTAAAAAATAACGTTTAAAATATAAAATATTCTCATGCATTTTCTACTGCACCCGTTCAAGGAGTCGCATTAATGGTAAGAAGTATTTTATTTATTATTGGTTAGCTTCAGAAGAACAATGTATTTTAAAACAATAATATACTTATCATACTCAAAAAATGTTGGTCTTACTTAAAAATGCACGCATTTAGTTGTATTCAGTGTTAAAAAATATTATATGGCTCTCACGGGAATACATTTTAAAATATTTGGTTTCCATGGCTCTCTCAGCCAGAAAGGTTCCCGACCCCTGCCATTACCATTCTTTTCTGCTCTTGCCTGCCGTCTTTGTATCCTGGAGTGCACACATACAACGAAACGTAACAAAAAGATCTAGTACAATGTAGTTCAATTAATTATTCATCTCATAATTAGTCTATACTTATTATTATTAATATTTAGCTTTCACAAACTCAAAATCTTACCATATCTTGCAAACAATGTGTACATATGTTCAGCAAACACCATGTAAAAGACGCACAGGTCAACAGCAATTTAGTTTTTTTTCAGGTCCCATTTTGGGGAAATTTGGTCTGGTTCCATTATTCGTAAGCACAAATTGTATTTTGTCGGTGTCGCGGGCCAATTAAAAACGAGCTGCGGGCCACAAATGGCCCCCGGGCAACACTTTAGACACTCCTGCCCTAAAATGGCAAAAGATAAGTGATTAAATATATAGTGTTGTGTGTACATGTTATTGACTATCAATCAATCAATCAACGTTTACTTATATAGCCCTAAATCACGAGTGTCTCAAAGGGCTGCACAAGCCACAACGGCATCCTGGGCTCAGATCTCACATCAGGGCAAGGGAAAAAAAATCAATCCAATGGGATGACAATGAGAAACCCATCCATCCATCAATGGTCTACCACTTGTCCCTTTTCAGGGTCACGGGGGATGCTGGAGCCTATCTCAGCTGCATTCGGGCAGAAAGCGGGGTACACTCTGGAGAAGTCGCTACCTCATCGCAGACAATGAGACACCTTAACTAAATATATGCTACAACGCGCTCTTTTGTTTTGAATCAGCTTCTTATCACCATATTTGCCAACTTTGAGCTGCTTTTATACATGGCTAGCTAGTGTAGCCGAGTGTCCTGGGTTCGCATAATTTGGGTACTGATAAAATAAAATAATAAAAGGGAGTCATGAGAGCAGGTCCGGTCTCCACCACTTTATTGTCCCCTTCTTTACACCTATCTCCATACCCATCTATCACCTTCTTCAACAACCCGCCTTCATATAGACCTCTTACGTCACAGCCTTACGGCAACACTGGAGGGACACCCTGAACTGTTTGTTACATACGTCCCCCCCTCAATTAGAAACGTCCCCGTTTCATCACAAACAAAATAGGTAACAAACAAGGGGAAATAGAACAGAGAAAGGAAAAAAAAAATCAAAATTCACAATAAATCAACAATATATATTTTTTTTTTACACCGTATTGCATAGGCTAACTCACTGGCCCCTCAAAACATGCAAAAACTCCCAGATGCGAAGGATGTCACTCCAATCGCCCCATTTGTAAGATAGTTCAATTATGTGGAGGAGGTCGCCCCCAGCGAGATGGTCCGATGGTGCACAGGAGGTTACCCCTGTCACCCCCTGCGAGATAGTCCGATGGTGCGCAGGAGGTTACCCCTGTCACCCCCTGCGAGATAGTCCGATGGTGCGCAGGAGGTTACCCCTGTCACCCCCTGCGAGATAGTCCGATTGTGCGCAGGAGGTCGCTCCAGTGACCCCCTGCAAGATAGTCCGTTTGTGAGATAGTTCGTTTATGACGCTCCATCATGCCATCCGACTTGGGGTTATAGCCAGTGGTGCACGTCCTTTTTTTTTTTCAAGCAACATACAGAGTCTAATTGAAGGGGAAACACCCTGGGGCCCTCACGGCCCCCATGGGAACCTCCGGGCCACATCCAGAACGTCCATGACCACCCTCCGGGTGGGCCGACAAACCTGGGACCCGCCCACGGGGACGTTAAGGGCACCGACGGGTCCGACACGCTCTGTACTTCTCACGCCACCGTCGGCGGTCTCTCAGCGCGAAGGGCCAGCAGCAAGACCGCGGGAACGCCTCCGCAACCAGCCGGGCCACGCCCGCAGCAAACACCTCCACGCTCTCTCCCGGAGCACGCACACTCGCCGACAGGTTGGCCCCGAACCGGTCCATTGTCTTTGTTTAAAAGCTGCCCCCAGTCTCCCACGGGACGAGTTGGGACGATCCGAAAATCCTCACCAGCTCCTGGTTGCAGTCGGCTCCCTCCGTCGGTGAAAGGAGCGGTTACACAAAAAAAAAAAAGTCCACTTTCGACATCCATGCCGTGTGAGTGTCCGTCAAACAGCGCCTCCGGGCTTAAAAAGAGTCGTGGTCACCACACCACGTGTCCGCAAAATGGCCGGGAAGCTTAGCAGCTAACTCGAAACTCACGTGTCCCGTGTAAAACTTTCTTCTTCTTTTTTTTTCAACACAGCAGTTAAAATAATCCCACCGCTGCCACCAATGTAGCCGAGTGTCCTGGGTTCGCATAATTTGGGTACTGATAAAATAAAATAATAAAAGGGAGTCATGAGAGCAGGTCCGGTCTCCACCACTTTATTGTCCCCTTCTTTACACCTATCTCCATACCCATCTATCACCTTCTTCAACAACCCGCCTTCATATAGACCTCTTACGTCACAGCCTTACGGCAACACTGGAGGGACACCCTGAACTGTTTGTTACACTAGCTAGCAGCTAACATCCATCCTCAGTGTTTTAGCTATTTCTAAATCACTAATCCTGATTTCCATGGCGACAAATAAAGTATGTTTCTTACATTTACCATTATCACTGCAGGACGAGGAATAGCTAAACATGCTTCACTACACACCGTCGCTCACCCGGATCAAAATGTAATTCAAACACCATTGTAATGATATCAAGTACAGGCACGTATCTAGTCAATACTACTATGATTACATCAATATTTTTGGGCATCACATCTTCTTTCGTTCTTTAAAAATGTATATTATGTTTATAAAGTCAGGAAATATGTCCCTGTACACATGAGAACTTTGAATATGACCAATGTATGATCCTGTAACTACTTGGTATCGGATTGATACCCAAATGTGTGGTATCATCCAAAACTAAAGTAAAGTATCAAAGAAGAGAAGAATAAGTGATTATAACATTTTAACAGAAGTGTAGATAGAACATGTTAAAACAGAAAATAAGCAGAAATTAATAGTAAATGAACAAGTAGATTAATGATCAATGTTTACAGTTTGTCCCTCATAATGTAGACAAAATAATGTTTAGATAAATGACACAATATGTTACTGCATACGTCAGCAGATTAATTAGGAGTCTTTGTTTGTTCACTTACTACTAAAAGACAAGTTGTCTAGTACAGAGGTTCTCAACCTTTTTTTTCAGTGATGTACCCCCGTGAACATTTTTTTTAATTCAAGTACCCTATAATCAGAGCAAAGCATTTTTGCTTGAAAAAAAAAACAAAGAGATAAATAGGTAAAATACAGCACTATGTCATCAGTTTCTGATTTATTAAAACATAACTCAAAACTTGTTGAAAAATAAACAAGTGATTCAATTATAAATGAAGATTTCTACACATAGAAGTAATCATCACCTTAATGTGCCCTCTTTGGGGATTGTAATAGAGGTCCATCTGGATTCATCAACTTCATTCCAAACATTTCTTCAGAAAAAAAAAAAAAATCTTTAACTTCAATATTTATGGAACATGTCCACAAAAAAATCTAGCTGTCAACACTGAATATTGCATTGTTGCATTTCTTTTCACAGTTTATGAACTTTCATTCATATTTTGTTGAAGTATTATTCGATAAATATATTTATAAAGGACTTTTAATTGTTGCTATTTTTAGAATATTTTTTTTTAAATCTCACGTACCCATTAGCATACCTTTAAGAACCACTGGTCTAGTTTGTTCACTATTTTATTTAAGGACTTAACTACAATAATAAACATATGTTTCATGGCTGCGACATCGCGGAGCTCCTGGTAAAGATGGAACATTTGGCAGAAACAATTCTGCAAGTTTCATGATCACTTACGACCGGCAGACACTTCTAGATGTGGATGGATCGGGCCGTTTTGGACTGATAGACGCGTGCTTGCTAGACCTGCTAGCTAGCACGGGAATACTTCGCTGGCTACATCCAGCGGCAGGGGAGTATAGTAGCAGCCGGGGCCGTCTACGAAACAGACGCAAGCGGTGTGATCGGAAACGTGGATGCCGAGCGGGGCTAAAAACAAAGCTAAAGGCTAATCCCCACTGAACACCACTTCCCTCCATCCTGAAGCCGGATTTAAAAGGAAGATACAAGACTACTGATCTGGGTAGGGAGTCAGTTTGATTGTTTCAGAGTTGGACATGTGTTCTACTGAAGTGGCAAACTATGATGCGTTCAGTTTATCAAAGCACCAAACAAACAATCCGAAAATTCCCGTCGTATCAATTCCTAGATATGGTCGTAATTATATTAGGTGCACTGGGCATAATAAACACAACACTATTAATATTGCTACTACGGATAATTTGATCAAAAATGCTCTAAAACAGTCCACTACCTATAATATAGGTTTTTTTTAAACATAAGATCATTGTCTCCCAAAACGTTGTTAGTTAATGAGGTCATCAGCGACAACAATCTTAACGTCATGGGTCTCAGCAAAACCTGGCTTAAACCAGACGACTTTTTTGCGCTAAATGAGGCATCTCCTCCTAACTATACATATGAGCATATTGCCTGTCCCCTTAAAAGGGGTGGATAAGTCGCAATAATATACAACAAAAACTTTAACCTTAGTCCTAGCATAAATAATAAGTATAAATCATTTGAGGTGCTTACTATGAGGTCTGTCACACCGCTGCCTCTATACCTGGCTGTTATCTACCGCCCCACAGGGCCCTTTTCGGACTTTATCAATAAATTCTCAGAGTTCAATGCTGATCTAGTAAAGCACGCCGATAATATAATTATAATGGGGGACTTTAATATCCATATGAATACCCCATTGGACCCACCGTGCGTAGCGCTCCAGACTATAATTGATAGCTGTGGTCTTACACAAATATGACATAAACCCACACATTGCAACGGTAATACGATAGACCTAGTGCTTTCCAAAGTTACGATACTCCAGTATACTAAAGTATTGTCCGATCATTACCTTATAAAAATCGAGGTTCAGACGCATGTTTGTCAAACTAATAATAATAATAACTGCTATAGCAGCCGCAACATTAATACGACCACAACGACAACTCTTGCTGGCCTACTGCCCTCGGTAACGGCACCATTCCCAAGGTATGTGGGCTCTATTGATAACCTCACTAACAACTTTAACGACGCCCTGACAGCGAAACCATTGATAACATAGCACCGCTAAAGTTAAAAAAGGCTCCAAAAAAGCGTACCCCGCGGTTTACAGAAGAAACTAGAGCTCAGAAATTATTATGTAGAAAGCTGGAACGCAAATGGCGCAAGACTAAACTTGAGGTGCACCATCAAGCATGGAGTGATGGTTTAATAACTTATAAACGCATGCTTACCCTAGCTAAAGCTAAATATTACTCAAATCTCATCCACCTTAATAAAAACGATCCTAAATTTTTGTTTAGTACGGTAACATCGCTAACCCAACAAGGGACCCCTTCCAGTAGCTCCACCCACTCAGCAAATGACTTTATGCAATTCTTTAATAAGAAAATTGAAGTCATTAGAAAGGAGATTAAAGACAATGCGTCCTAGCTACAACTGGGTTCTATTAACACAGACACGATTGTAGATACGGCGGATACTGCCCTCCAAAATAGTTTCTCTAGTTTTGAGGAAATAATATTAGAGGAATTGTTACAACGTGTAAATGGAATAAAACCAACAACATGTTTACTTGACCCACTTCCTGGGAAACTTATCAAGGAGCTCATTGTATATTAGGTCCATCAGTGCTAAATATTAAAAACGTATCACTTTCCTCTTGCACTGTTCCCCTAGCATTAAAAAAAGTGGTTATTCATCCTCTCCTTAAAAGACCTAACCTCGATCCTGACCTCATGGTAAACTACCGACCGGCGTCTCACCTTTATTTCAAAAGTCCTCGAAAAAATTGTTGCAGAGCAGCTAAATGAACACTTAGCGTCTAACAATCTATGTGAAACCTTTCAATCCGGTTTCAGGACAAATCCCTCTACGGAGACAGCCCTCGCAAAAATGACTAATGATCTATTGCTAACGGTGGATTCTGATGCGTCATCTATATTGATGCGCCTCAATCTCAGTGCTGCTTTCGATACCGTCGATCATAATATTTTATTAGAACGTTTTAAAACACAAATTGGTATGCCAGACTTAGCCCTGTCTTGGTTTAACTCTTATCTTACTGACAGAATGCAGTGCGTCTCCCATAACAATATGACCTCAGACTACGTTAAGGTAACGTGTGGAGTTCCCCAGGGTTCGGTCCTTGGCCTTGCACTCTTCAGCATCTACATGCTGCCGCTAGCTGACATCATACGCAAATACGGTGTTAGCTTTCACTGTTATGCTGATGACACCCAACTCTACATGCCCCTGAAGCTGACCAACACGCCGGATTTTAGTCTGCTGGAGGCGTGTCTTAATGAAATTAAACAATGGATGTCCGCTAACTTTTTGCAACTCACTCCCAAAAAAACGGAAATGCTGATTATCGGTCCTGCTAGACACCGACCTCTATTTAATAATACAACTTTAACATTTGACAACCAAACAATTAAACAAGGCGACTCGGTAAAGAATCTGGGTGTTATCTTCGACCCAACTCTCTCCTTTGAGCCACACATTAAAAGCGTTACTAAAACGGCCTTCTTTCATCTCCGTAATATCGCTAAAATTCGCTCCATTCTGTCCACTAACAACGCTGAGATCATTATCCATGCGTTTGTTACGTCTCGCCTCGATTACTGTAACGTATTATTTTCGGGTCTCCCCATGTCTAGCATTAAAAGATTACAGTTTGGTCATATTACGCCTATACTGGCTCACCTCTACTGGCTTCCTGTGCACTTAAGATGTGACTTTAAGGTTTTACTACTTACGTGTAAAATACTACACGGTCTAGCTCCATCCTATCTTGCCGATTGTATTGTACCATATGTCCCGGCAAGAAATCTGCGTTCAAAGGACTCCGGCTTATTAGTGATTCCCAAAGCCCAAAAAAAGTCTGCGGGCTATAGAGCATTTTCAATTCGGGCTCCAGTACTTTGGAATGCCCTCCCGGTAACAGTTCGAGATGCCACCTCAGTAGAAGCATTTAAGTCTCACCTTAAACCTCATTTGTATACTCTAGCCTTTAAATAGACTCCCTTTTTAGACCAGTTGATCTGCCGTTTCTTTTCTTTTTTTCCTATGTCCCACTCTCCCTTGTGGAGGGGGTCCGGTCCGCTGGCCATGGATGACGTACTGGCTGTCCAAAGTCGGGACCCAGAATGGACTGCTCGTCCAGAGTCGGGACCCAGGATGGATCGCTCGCCTGTGTATCGGCTTGGGACATCTCTGCGCTACTGATCCGCCTCCGCTTGGGATGGTTTCCTGCTGGCTCCGCTGTGGACGGGATTCTCGCTGCTGTGCTGAATCCGCTTTGGATTGAACTTTCACAGTATCATGTTAGACCCGCTCGACAGCCATTGCTTTCGGTCCCCTAGAAGGGACTGGGTGTGAGTTTTCCTTGCCCTTATGTGGGCCTACCGAGGATGTCGTAGTGGTTTGTGTTGTGGTTTGTGCAGCCCTTTGAGACACTAGTGATTTAGGGCTATATAAGTAAACATTGATTGATTGATTGATTCATTGAAATAAAGACAATAATGCCATTTTTTTGTGGCGCCTGTTGTTGTTTGTGGTTACTCGTAGGAAGAATCATGCCGAGCTAGATTAATAACTTGGCTTTAATTAAGACTTCATGGGGACAGCAATTGTACATACCACTGCATGAGAGGGTGGTAGTAACTGATTCCCCGATGTGCACACCCTGGTGTTGTGTTCGAAAATTACAACAACAATACAGTCATTTTACCTAATGATCTACAAACCCCGTTTCCATATGAGTTGGGAAATTGTGTTTGATGTAAATATAAACGGAATATAATGATTTGCAAATCATTTTCAACCCATATTCAATTGAACTGATAAAATTTTATTTTTTTTTGCAAATAATCATTAACTTTAGAATTTTATGCCAGCAACACGTGGCAAAGAAATTGGGAAAGGTGGCAATAAATACTGATAAAGTTGAGGAATGCTCATCAAACACTTATATGGAACATCCCACAGGTGTGCAGGCTAATTTAGAACAGTTGGATGCCATGATTGGGTATAAAAGCAGCTTCCATGAAATGTTAAGTAAATCACAAACAACAATAGGGTGAGGGTCACCACTTTGTTAGCAAATTATCGAACAGTTTTAGAACAACATTTCTCAACGAGCTATTGCAAGGAATTTAGGGATTTTACCATCGAGGGTCCGTAAAATCATCAAAAATTTCAGAGAATCTGGAGAAATCACTGCACGTAAGCGATGATATTACGAACTTTTGATCCATCAGGTGGTACTGTATCAAAAACTGACATCAGTGTGTAAAGGATATCACCACATGGGCTCAGGAACACTTCATAAAACCACTGTCAGTGACTACAGTTGGTCGCTACATCTGTAAGTGCAAGTTAAAACACTACTACGCAAAGCCAAACCCATTGATCAACAATATCCTGAAATGCCGCCGGCTTGACTGGGCCTACGCTCACCTAAGATGGACTGATGCAAAGTGAGAAGGTGTTCTGTGTTCTGACGAGTCCACATTTCAAACTATATTTGGAAACAGAGGTTGGAACAAAGAGGCAAATAACCATTCGGATAGTTATAGGCGCAAAGTTCAAAAGCCAGCATCTGTGATGGTATGGGGGTGTATTAGTGCCCAAGGCATGGGTAACTTACACATCTGTGAAGGCACCATTAATGCTGAATGGTCCATACAGGTTTTGGAGCAACATATGTTGTCATCCATGCAACGTTATCATAGACGCCCCTGCTTATTTCAGCAAGACAAGTGTTACAACAGCGTAGCTTCGTAAAAAAAGAGTGTGGGTACTTTCCTGGCCCGCCTGCAGTCCAGACCTGTCTCCCATCGAAAATGTGTGGCACGTTATGAAGCGTAAAATACGACAGCGGAGACCCCGGACTGTTTAACGACTGAAGCTCTACATAAAACAAGAATGGGAAAGAATTCCACTTTCAAAGCTTCAACAATTAGTTTCCTCAGTTCCCAAACGATTATTGAGTGTTGTTAAAAGAAAAGGTGATGTAACACAGTGGTAAACATGCCCTTTCCCAACAACTTTGTCACGTGTTGCAGCCATGAAATTCTAAGTTAATTATTATTTGCAAAAAAAAACAATGTTTATGAGTTTGAACATTAAATATCTTGTCTTTGTAGAGCATTCAATTTAATATGGGTTTAAAAGGATTTGCAAATCATTATATTCTGTTTATATTTACATCTAACACAATTTTCCAACTCATATGGAAACGGGGTTTGTATGTCCTTTTCTTTTAGTTAAGAGTCCTTGAAAACAATACAAAAGAATATCAGTAAAATGAATATCTATATGTAACTGAGATCAAATCTCTTAACTGTGTAGGGTGAGTAAATGGTAAATGGTAAATTGGTTGTACTTGTATAGCGCTTTTTTTTCTTTCACCTTTTTTAAGGAACTCAAATAGCTTTGACACTATTTCCACATTTACCCATTCACACACACACATTCACACACTGATGGCGGAAGCTGCCATGCAAGGCGCTAACCAGGAGCCATCAGGAGCAAGGGTGAAGTGTCTTGCTCAAGGACACAACCAACGTGACTAGGATGGTAGAAGGTGGGGATTGAACCAGTAACCCTCAGATTGCTGGCACGGCCACTCCCACAACTTCACCACGCCGGGCTCTTACTGTTTTGTATTAGGGGCTCTTGAAAGAGTGTCAGTTAAGTACATGTGCTTTCCTTTTTTTTTTTTTTTTTAAACTAAGTTTATGTCATAGCTTTGCAGACGTAGCAGCATCCACTGAAAACGGGCAGGAGCATTGTGAATTGGTTTCTTCAAGATAGTCGGTCTTACTATGGTGGGCTTGCCATACACATAGTCTCTGAACTTGGTGCGTGCAAGCACAACAGCTTGAATCTCTTTCTCAATTTGAGCGTATCGAGTTTCTGTTTCTGCAAGGGTGGGGGATGCAAAGGCTACTGGCCTTCCATTTTACATGCAAGCAGCTCCGAGTCCAAAGCATGACACGTCACAGGTCAGCGTGACTGGCTCTTTGACATTGTAGTAGGCCAATACTGGAGGAAAGGAGAGACATGCCTTTAGGCAGTCGAAAGCATCTTGGTGTTGCTGGAACCAGCACCATGCGGTCTCTTTGTAAGTCAGCTTCCTCAGTGGCGTTGCGATGTCACTGGGGTTTGGAATGTACTTGCCAAGATAGTTGACCATTCTTAGGAAACGTTGAAGTGAGGTGACATCTGTGGGGACTGGCATGTCTGTGATAGCAGCAGTTTTGGAGGGGTCAGCTTTAAAACCTTTACTTGTGAAGATATGACCAACGTAGCATACTGGGTCAAGCTGAAACTTGCATTTCTGCGATTTGAGTTTGAGGTTGGGCTTCACGGTGGTAGAGGGGTTAGTGCGTCTGCCTCACAATACGAAGGTCCTGCAGTCCTAGGGTTCAATCCCAAACTCGGGATGTTTCTGTGTGGAGTTTGCATGTTCTCCCCGTGAATGCGTGGGTTCCCTCCGGGTGCTCCGGCTTCCTCCCACTTCCAAAGACATGCACCTGGGGATAGGTTGATTGGCAACACTAATTTGGCCCTAGTGTGTGAATGTGAGTGTGAATGTTGTCTGTCTATCTGTGTTGGCCCTGCAATGAGGTGGCGACTTGTCCAGGGTGTACCCCGCCTACCGCCCGAATGCAGCTGAGATAGGCGCCAGCGCCCCCGCGACCCCAAAAAGGAATAAGCGGTAGGAAATGGATGGATGGATGGAGTTTGAGGTTTATTTCCTTCACACGTTCAAGCACTTTTTTTAGGTTGGCGTCATGCTCCGCTACATTACGGCCTCCGATGATGATGTCATCGACAATGACTGAGCATGGATATCCAGCAAACAGCTGATCCATTGTGCGCTGGAATACTTCGCTTGCAGAGTTAATTCCAAAAAGCATGCGAAGAAATCTGTAATTTTCAAAAGGAGTACTGAATGTGGTCTTTATTGAGGACTTCTTGTCCAGCCGGATCTGCCAGAATGATTTTTTTGCATCTAGCACTGAAAACACTGTCGCACTTGACCTTTGTGCTGCTAGCTCCTGCACACTTCTCATGGGGTGGTGGGGACGTTTTAGTGCTTCATTTAAATCTTTGGGGTCGATGCACAATCTGATTTCTGATTTGCCTTTCTTGTGTGCAGCGACCATGGATGACACCCAATCTGTTGGTTCGGTGACTGAAGTAATAACGCCTATGCGTTGCATGCGTTCAAGTTCGGCTTTCACACAATCTTGAATTGCTAAGGGGATGCGGTGGGCCGGCCAAATAACAGGCAGCACATTGGGGTCCACTGTCATTGTGTAAACAACTGGTAGTTCTCCGAGCTCTTCACTGAAAATGTCTTCGTATTGTGTGAGGATCCGTGCGCTGAACTCCCCAGTGTTCTCTGTGGTGACATGATGCACATGGGGATTCAACTCGACTAGCCCCATACGCAGGCATGCAACAGTGATGTCACATTTTTATCCACTATGAAAAATGTCAATAAGTGGCGTTGTCCCTTTAAAAAGCATGTCAGTGTAGCTTCACCTTGTGTCTCGATTTTGGCTCCTCCGTAAGCAACCAAATGTGTGCTTTTTGTGTTGTTTGGCAAGTTTCACGCCGCTGTTTATTCTATTGAAAGTCGTCAGTGACATTACATTGCATTTAGCACCTGTATCCACTTTCATTTCGGTTGGCATGTAATTTATGCACACTGTGACAAATCCTTAATTTTGGTCTCTTTTTTGTAGATGTACAGAGTCAACGCAATTTTCAATTTCCAAGCCATCCACATAGAACGTGTCATTTTCCCTTTGGCTGTGTTGATCCATTGTTACATCATGCACAGACTGTCCATAGCGTTTGTTTGTGGTAAACTTGGACTGACTCTGTGGCTTTGACTTGCAGCATTTTTTGTAGTGATTTTTTTTTTTTGCAATTGTGATATTGTTGTCCAAAAGCTGGTAACATTTCCCTTTTTGCTGTGTGACTCCCTCCACAATTGTTACACTTCCTGATAGTCTGGGAAATATTCTGGAATTTGCCTTACTGAAACGCACTACTACCCACCACACAGTCTGATAGTTTATATATCAATGATGAAATATTAACATTGCAACACATGCCAATACGGCCTTTTTAGTTTACTAAATTGCAATTTTAAATTTCCCGGGATTTTTTTTTAAAAACATTGCGTAATGATGACGTGTACGCGTGACGTCACAGACTGTTATGAACATGAGCGCTGCACACACACAGCTAAAGGTCGTCTGCTTTAACGGCATAATTACACAGTCTTTTGGAGTTCTGTGTTGCTGATTCTTTTGCAATTTGTTCAATTAATATTGGATAATTCAAAGTAGAAAGAGGGAGTTTGGAAGCTTTAGCCTTTAGCCACACAAAAACACGGGGATTCCTTGTTTAAATTTCACGGAGGTGAAACTTTACTATGGATCAGAGCGGACATGGATCCCAACCGAATGTCAACCAGCAGGTTTCGGTGAGAAAACTGCGGCTAAAAAGTCGCTTCTTACCGGATATCAGCTGAGCTTGCGCCTCCCGTACAGCTACCGTCGACTTCCCCGAGACACTGCGCGTCAACACCAGGCTGTGGACGTACACTTCCGACTAACTGGTACTGTTAACTCACTAAAACACTAGCAACACAATAGAAAGATAAGGGATTTCCCAGAATTATCCTTGTAAATGTCTCTAAAAACATATGAATCCGTCTCAATGCAACGCGATTGCAACCGTGTTTTTTTTTTTTAACTTTTTTTTTCTTTTTTTTTTCTAGTCCGTCGCTTTCAATATCCTCAAACACGAATCTTTCATCCTCACTCAAATTAATGGTGAAATTGTCGTTTTTTCGGTCCGAATAGCTGTTTTTGTTGGAGGCTTCCATTAAAATCAATGTGAATATCTGAGGAGCCATCAACATGTGACGTCATCGTCTGCGACTTCCGGTAGAGGCAGAGCTTTTCTCCAGTTGCGAACTTTATCGTGGATGTTCTCTACTAAATCCTTTCAGCAAAAATATGGCAATATAGAATGGACCTGCTATCCCGGTTTAAATAAGAACATTTCATTTCAGTAGGCCTTTAATCTCATCAACATTAGTAGCTTGTGTAGCCAATGTTTTGATATTTTCCTCTGTCATTTCGTGAATTCGGCAGATTGAGATCGCCTTGGCAAGAGTCAATTCACTGTCCCTCAGTAATGTCTTTCTCAAAGAGTCGTTTGTGATGCCATACACAATTTTGTCACATAGGAATCCGTCAGTTAGATCTCCAAAATGACATGTTTCAGCTTTAATCTTCAAATCACTGATGAATGATTCCATGCTTTCCCCATGCTTTTGAATTCTCAAATGGAACTTGTGCCTTTCAATTGTTTTGTTTGTTTGCGGATTGCACATTTCTCTGAACTTCCTCTTCAGATCTTCCCGCGACTCCGCAGGTGCGAGAATGGCACCGCCCGTGTCGGCGTCACGCACCTCTGCCGCGTACACATACGAGCACTCCCTCTCAATCGCTTCTGGACCAGCGAGGTTTAATAGGATGCATGCAGGGGTCTTCGTGAGTTCGTCTGAGTGAGCAGCAGCAATGAAAATTTCATATTCTTGCTCAAAAATGCCCCAGTTCTCCGCGACATCTGGATGACGAAACCCGTCCGCCATTAGTACAAAAAGTACTCACAGGCGAGAAGCTTGTCCACTACTCTGACACCCTGTTGTTGTTTGAGGTTACCTGTAGGAAGAACCAGGCTGAGCTGCATGAATAACTTGACTTTAATTACAAACCCCGTTTCCATGAGTTGGGAAATTGTGTTAGATGTAAATATAAACGGAATACAATGATTTGCAAATAATTTTCAACACATATTCAGTTGAATATGCTACAAAGACAACATATTTGATGTTCAAACTGATGAACATTTTTTTTTTGCAAATAAACATTAACTTTGGAATTTGATGCCAGCAACACGTGACAAAGAAGTTGTGAAAGGTGGCAATAAATACTGATAAAGTTGAATAATGCTCATCAAACACTTATTTGGAACATCACACAGGTGTGGAGGCTAATTCGGAACAGGTGGGTGTCATGATTGGGTATACAAGCAGCTTCCATGAAACGCTAAGTAATTCACAAACAAGAATGGGGCGAGGGTCACCACTTTGTAAGCAAATTGTCCAACAGTTTTAGAACAACATTTCTCAACGAGCTATTGCAAGGAATTTAGGGATTTTACCCTCTGCGGTCCGTAAAATCATCAAAAGGTTCAGAGAATCTTGAGAAATCACTGCACTTAAGTGATGATATTACGGACCTTTGATCCCTCAGGCGGTACTGCATCAAAAAGCAACATCAGTGTGTAAAGGATATCACCACATGGGCTCAGGAACACTTAATAAAACCACTGTCAGTAACTACAGTTGCTTGCTACATCTGTAAAGGCTAGTTAAAACCATACTTTGCAACACCCAGGAACGCCGCCGGCTTCGCTGGGCCCGAGATCATCTAAAATGGACTGAAGCACAGTGGAAAATTGTTCTGTGGTCTGAAGAGTCCAGATTTCAAATTATATTTGGAAACTGTGGACGTGGTGTCCTCCGGAACAAAGAGGACAGTAACCGTCCGGATTGTTATAGGCGCAAAGTTCAAAAGCCAGCATCTGTGATGGTGAGGGGGTGTATTAGTGCTCAAGGCATGGGTAACCTGTGAAGGCACCATTGATGCTGAATGGTCCATACAGGTTTTGGAGCAACATAAGATGTCATCCAAGCAACGTTATCATCGATGGCCTTGCTTATTTCAGCAAAACAATGCCAAGCCACGTGTTACAACAGCGTGGCTTTGTAGTAAAAGAGTGCGGGTACTTTCCTGGCCCGCCTGCAGTCCAGACATGTCTACCATCGAAAAAGTGTGGCGCATTATGAAGCGTATAATACGACAACAAGACCCCGGACAGTTGAACAACTTAAGCTGTAAATCAAGCAAGAATGGAAAAGAATTCCACTTTCAAAGCTTCAACAATTTGTTTCCTCAGTTCCCAAACGTTTATTCAGTGTTGTTAAAAGAAAATGTGATGTAAGGCAGTGGTTAACATGCCCTTTCCCAACTACTTTGGCATGTCTTGCAGCCGTGAAATTTTAAGTTATTATTTGCAAAAAAAAATAAAGTTTATGTGTTTGAACACGAAATATCTTTTCTTTGTAGTGCATTCAATTGAATATGGGTTGAAAAAGATTTGCAAATCATTGTATTCCGTTTATATTTACATCTAACACAATTTCCCAACTCATATGGAAACGGGACAGCAATCGTATGTTTGTACATACGCACTGCATGAGAGGGTGGTAGTTACTGATTCCCCGATGTGCACGCCCTGGTGGTTTGTTCGAAAATTACAACAACAAAGCAGTCATTTTACCAAATGATCTACAGTGACCTTTATACCGAAAAGTATAGAAATAATTTTAGTACCGGTACCAGAATATTGGTATCGTTACAACACTACCTCCAATTGTTATCTATTTAATGTTTTTTTTCCTGCTCTGCTCTTTTCCAAGCACGAGGCCAAGATCTGCTCGCTCAGCGAGTACACACACAACATGGAGAGGAAGAGGAGACAGTTGGAGGAAAGCTACGACTCTCTGGCAGACCAGCTGGACAAAGTCCGAGTTGGAGGTAGAGCAATATGTAAATATGGCGTGGATGATTATTACATCTGTGCTGGGGATAAAAACATCCTGAGGTGACAACATAACATGTCAATACCTGAATTGACTGTTTATCCTTTATCTGGAAAAAAACGATCGTAA